>NW_026652339.1:38327-157276 GCF_009828535.3 Hylobates moloch
AATGGGGGCTTACGGAAGAAGCGGGGTGGACGGGAATGGGGGCTTACGGAGGAAGAAGCTGGGTGAATGGGAATGGGGGCTCACGGAGGAAGAGGGGTGACTGGGAATGGGGGCTTACAGGGGAAGAAGCGGAGTGACCAGGAATGGGGGCTCACGGAGGAAGAAGCGGGGTGACCGGGAATGGGGACTTAGACACCTTCCTCATGACCAGAGATTTTCTGATTCTACTTTTTCTCTAGTTATCCTTCGTTTCTCTCCTTGTCACGCCTTCTGAAGGGATTTTAGGAGATCAGAAATATTTTCATTTCCCTCCGTTCCTCCTTGTGGACTCTATTGATGCTTTTTTTTTGTTTTTGTTTTTTTTTGAGACGGAGTCTCACTCTGTCGCCCAGGCTGGAGTGCAGTGATGCGATCTCAGCTCACTGAAACTTCCACCTCCTGGGTTCAAGTGATTCTCCTGCCTCAAGACTCCTGAGTAGCTGAGACTACAGGCACCCACCACCATACCCAGCTAATTTTGGTATTTTTAGTAGAGGCGAGATTTCACCATGTTGGCCAGGCTGGTCTCAAACTCCTGACCTCAGGTGATCCATTCGCCTCAGCCTCCCAAAGTGCTGGGATTACAGGCGTGAGCCACCGTGCCCAGCCTGTTGATGCTTTTTAATCCCTGACTCCACTCCCCGAGACCAGCCCTGAGTCACTGAACCTCCTCAGTCTGCTCTTCCCTGCTCTGCTGTTCATGCAGCGCTAGGCCTGGCTCTGTCACCCTCTGTGGTCACTGTGAGGCCTGCGCAGCCGCTGAGTGGTGGCCAGACCCGCACCCTCAGCTCAGTTGCCCCAGGGCCAGCAGCACCCTACCTCGATTCACCACCACTGTGTTCTGGGGACTGGAGTCCTTTGCCCTCTCGGGATTAAATGGCCCAAATCCTGAGAGTCCTTTGTGTCCCGAACTCTGCCTGCCTGTCCAGATACAGCAGAATCAGGCTCAGCGGCTCTAGATATGGCAGAACCAGGCTCAGCAGCTCCCACCTCTCCCAGCGCTTGGCCCAGCGCCTGGGTTTTCCTTCTGCCTTTTGTGTTCACGACACTTTTCCTAGTTTGCGGTTTTCTCCCTCTGGGCACTGGGATGCTTTATTTTCCCGGTAGACATTTTTAAATTCTTGCCAGGTTCCTGTGTACTATATATTTAAAAAATATAAGTATTTCTTTTTATTCTCTTCAAAAGAGAGGCTTCGCTTTTCCCCCCAACATTAATTACCTTGCGGGTTTTTTTTTTTCTTTTTTTTGAGATGGAGTCTCACTCTTGTCACCCACCCCACGCTGGAGTGCAATGGCGCGATCTTGGCTCACTGCAACTTCTGCCTCCCGGGTTCAAGCGATTCTCCTGCCTCAGCCTCCTGAGTAGCTGGGAGTACAGGCGCCCGCCACCATGCCTGTAATTTTTGTATTTTTAGTAGAGACGGGATTTCACCATGTTGGCCAGGCTGGTCTCAAACTCCTGACCTCAGGTGATCCACCCGCCTCGGCCTCCCAACGTGCTGGGATTAGACATGAGCCACTGCACCCGGCCACCTTTTAATTCTTATCCTTTACACAAGAATTTTGAAATAGAGTTATTATTGTTACATGTAAATATATACAAAATATATATAACAACAAAATGTCTTGTAGTTAACCAATTATCTGTCTGCCTATCTGTGCATTCATCCATCCATCTGCCTACCTGTCCATCCGCCCACCTGTCCATCTGCCCATCTATCCATCCACCTGTCTGTCTATCAGACACTCAGATCTAGTGTACAAAAACATCAACAGGAACAAATACTTAGTTCCAGATAAACATGTGCCTTCTTGTTTAGTTTCATCTGAGATAAATTCATTTTGGTCTCTTCATCTGTATTATAGTCTATCCACAACAGATTTTTAAAATGTTTATTTTTTCCAAATGAATTGTCATAATAATTTTATTTATTTAGAGAACCTCAATGACTTGTTCTGAAAAAGTTACATGCAAAAATTATGCAGCCTTGCAAAAAATAAAGCAGACAGGTGTGGTGGCTCACACCTGTAATCCCAATACTTTGGGAGGCCAAGGCGGGAGGATTACTTGTGCCCAGGAGTTTGAGACCAGCCAGCCAGGGCAACATAGTGAGACCCCATCTCAACAAAAAATGAAACTAAATTTAAAAATTAGCTGGGCGTGGTGGCACTGGGCGTGGTGGCAACTGGGTGTGGTGGTCCTGTCTACTTGCACGGCTGAGGTGGGAGGATCGTTTGAGCCCAGGTATTCAAGGTTACGACGATCTATGATTGTGTCACTACACTGCAGTTGGCGTGACAGAGTGAGACCCTGTCTCACATGTACGTTTTAAAAATAAAAAAGCAAACACTACTTTACCCTTCCAGTAACCTAATGACAGTTTATTAGATGTAGAACTAAGTTCCATTCCAGTTCTGCCTCTAATCTTAGACATCTTTGTGAGTCTGTTTTCTAGGACTTAAAAATGATGGAAGTGTCAAGTTATTGCCATCGCTGTAGTGTGGTAAATAATAGACTAGTTTTGTTAATGCTTAAGAAGGAACAAAATGTCAAAAGGTGGCAGACCGCCACTGTGGTTCCTCTGACCCGTGGTGGCCCGTCTGTCTTCTGTGCTGCAGGCACACCCTCTGGAAGCGGGTCCAAGGTGCTGTCACCCCTCTGCTGGCAAGCATGATATCATTCATCGACAGAGACGGCAACCTAGAGCTACTGACCAGGCCAGATACTCCGCCCTGGGCAAGAGATCTTTGGATGTTTATTTTCAGTGACACGACGCTTCTGAACATTCCTCTTGTGATGAATAATGAAAGGTGAGTGGAAGGCTTTCTTTCCCTGGGGAGAGAAACTATCAGAACACAGTAGGACCCTAATATGCTCTCCTAAGGGCTGGGTGAAACGCAGCACACAACTTCAGAGCAACGTTGACGTGGGCGCTTTCTGCAGTAACAACAGGAAGTCTGGCCGGGCACGGTGGCCCACGCCTGTAACCCCAGCACTTTGGGAGGCTGAGGCAGGTGGATCACAAAGTCGAGATCAAGACCATCCTGGCCAACATGGTGAAACCCGATCTCTACTAAAAGTACAAAAATTAGCTGGGTGTGGTGGCACGTGCCTGTAATCCCAGCTATTTGGGAGGCTGAGGCAGGAGAATCGCTTGAACCTGGGAGGCGGAGGTTGCAGTGAGCCGAGATCACGCCACTGCATTCCAGCCTGGTGACAGAGCAAGATTCTGTCTCAAAAAAAAAAAAAAAAAGAACAGGAAGTTTACGAAGCTCCAAGAAATTTGTTTTATCTCCACCCTCCTCATTTCCCTGCTTTCAGAGCACTGGTTCTAGCCAGACCCAGCGTGGTGTGGCACGAAGAAGGTGCGCTTAGAACAGCCCCACAATCTGTGCTCCCTCCCCGTCCCTCATTCCCTGGTGGAGCTGCACAGCCCCCATCCCCTTCCCCAGGCCTGATGCTGTGGGGCTCAGGCTCAGCTCCCAACAGCTTCCACTTCGGCTTTCAGGGGCTTCAATTCTGGATGCAGATTTATAAAGAATATAGAAACAAATGTGCCCAGGCTCGGTGGCTCATGCCTATAACCCCAGCAATTTAGTAGGCTGAGGCAGCAAAGTTTCTTGAACCCAGGGGTTCAAGACCAGCTTGGGCAACATAGACCCCATCACTACAAAAAATTTAAAAATTAGGCGTAATGTGGTGCACACCTGTAGTCCCAGGTACTCTAGAAGCTGAGGCGGGAGGATTGCTTGAACCCAGGAGTTTGAGGTGAGATAGGATCACACCACTCACTGCACTCTAGCCTGGGTGACAGTGAGACTCTATCTCAAAAAAAAAAAAAAAAAAAAAAAAAAAAAGAGAGAGGGAGGGAGAGAGAAAGATAGAAGAAAGAGAAAGAAAGGAAAGAAAGAGCAAGAGAAAGAAAGGAAGAAATGGAATTTGAATTGCCAGTGGAAACACTTATTTAAAAGACAAGGCGCTGCTCATGTTCATGAAACAAAGACTCTCTAACAAGTTGTGCTCTGTGTTACAAGTTATCAAAGACAGACACGTTCAGGAACCAGAAGACTTGGTTCTGCCCGAGATTTGGGCAACACACTTGACCCGTCAGCCTTGGTTTGTTTATTTTGCCTGTAAAACAAAGATTGCATAAGATAGTTCCCTAGTTCTGTCATAACAGAAACCCTGTACTGTGAAATAGATCAGCGCTGTCTACCTGGCCTGTTGGCCCCTTCGTTTTTGAGGCCTGAGAGGAGCTGGCATCAGTGGCAGATCTTGTCTTGTGTTTTGAGTGATGTCTCACAAACCCTCTTCTTACCATCCCTCACCTTATTGCAGACGTAAAGGTGAGATGGCCTACATCGTGGTGCAGAACCACATGAACCTTTCCGAGAACGCTTCCAACAATGTCCCTTTCAGCTGGAGAATTAAGGACTATCTGGAGGAGCTGTGGGTCCAGGCTCGGTACATCACAGACGCAGAAGGTGAGGCTACCTCAAGACAGGTCAGATTCAGCACAGGTGAATCACAAAGGGAATGCCTGACAGTGAAAAGCAGATGGGTGGCTACCATCGCAAGGTGAATTTTGGAGTTTTTAGTTTTCACACTTTCTTTCTGCAGTAGCGTCCAATTTATGTCACCGCGTCATTTTAAAGTTTCTGCTGAAGGAGTGGGAGTCCCCGGCGGGACCAGAAACCTTTCAGTCCTATGGCAGCAGGAGCCTGTGAGATGGGTTTTGGTGCCGTGGTGGCTAGGGATATGGTGAAATGGGGTGTGTTCTGGCAAGAGGAGGACTGTCCCCTCTACCAGCTGGTCATTCCCATTCTGGGCCTTCTCAGACTGGGGCACTGGACTCGGGAGATGCCCCCAGGAGAGGCGTCCTCAGAAGGCACAAGCGCCTGGAGCATCCCCTACTCCCAGCTGCCCCATCAGGAGGCACCTCCCAGCTGTGTCTCTGGAGTCACAGCCCAGACACAGCGCTGAGCTCTGCTGCCAGATGCCAGAGGATTTGCCATAGTCCAGAAAAACCAATGACGACGCAACACTTTTGCAAAAGCCATCTTTCATACATGCAGTAATCTTTTCCATGTTTACTTACCGTACCATTTGGAAGACTCAGGGTGGCCTTCTTTTCTAGGTTACCATTCTGCCACTTTTTCTGAACATACTCAAAGCAGTCTCTCTCCTCACGAGCATATTCCTTTCTCAAGACAATACCCCAACTGACCCTGCTTTTCTATGACAGCATGCAAATTAGGGCCGCACCCCGCCCACTAGAAGCCAGATCTTTCCGGCTTGCATGGTCTGTGACTCCAGCCCCGAAGAGCAGCCCACTCGTTCCTGATTTACTTGGACCCGGTGGTTCCTGAAGCATGCTGTGGCCTGTAGCCATGCAACATACAATGTAGCCATGCAACATACAACTCAGTCTTATCTAGGTGTTTCTCTTTGGGGCTAGCTTGGCTGTTTCTGGCCTAAACTTGACACTGCTTCCGCCTTCCTTTATTTTATTCCACTGGAAAAATATCCTAGGCCAGGTGCAGTGGTTCACAACACCTTGGGAGGCCAAGGCCAGCAGATCACCTGAGGTCAGGAGTTCGAGACCAGCCTGACCAACATGGCGAAACCCCGTCTCTACTAAAAATACAAAAAATTAGCTGGGTGTGGTGGTGCACGCCTGTAATCCCAGCTACTTGGTAGGCTGAGGCAGGAGAATCACTTGAACCTGGGAGGCAGAGGTTGCAGTGAGCAGAGATCACGCTACCCACTGCACTCCAGCCTGGGCAACAGAGTGAGACTCCATCTCCAAAAAAAAAGGAAAAAGAAAAATATCCTAAATGTCTAGACAGTGACTATTCCTTCAATTCCCTACAAAATCGGGCAGTTGGTGCCCCCTTTGTCTACGAGCTCCCATTCAACAAGGCGTCCCCATTCCCCTTCACTCCGGAGCCCCCTGGAGGCAGGGGAGCGCCATGACTTAGACGCACTCCAGGCCGCTCCTTGGTTTCTTCTCTGCAGGACTGCCGAAGAAGTTCGTGGACATCTTTCAGCGGACCTCTCTGGGCAGGTTTCTTGCCCAGCTCCATGGAGAGCCGCAGCAGGAACTTCTTCAGTGTTACTTGAAGGATTTCATTCTCTTGACCATGCGTGTGTCAACGGAGGAGGAATTAAAGGTAGATGTTTAGATACTGGCTAAGGGTCAGGTGTAGAGCTTACACGATGGGGACTGGATGCAGACACGGAGACGTTTCCTCAGCTGCCTGGAGCTGGTGCTGTGAAGTCTGGGAACAGAACATGGTCTGCGAAGGGTGCCGGTGGGTGAAGGGGCCGCCCAGTCTCCTCTCAATATTCAGTGCTACACCCTCAGCTCACCGCCCAGGGGCTCCTAAAACACGGAGCTTTCTGTGAACATGAGAAGACCTCCAATTTCCTTGACATATCTTCTTTTTAAATGTTATTTCTCTTGAAAAAAATTAAGGTAAATACGTAACTAACCCTACAGGGTAAGAATAAATAAGTGAAATTCAATAGAAAGTCATACTTTTGACTACCTAAAAATTCTAAACTTCAGTACATAAAAAAGGAAAGTGACAAATTTAAGAACATCCTTACAGCCAATATGACTAGAGGTTAATATTCTTAGGAATCAATAAGAAAATACCCGAAGTTTTAAAAAATGGGTAAACATTATAAAACAATTTTATAATCATCTCATTAAGCATATCAACATCCAGGAAACATTTGAAAAATTGCTTAGCCTTACTATTAATAGCAAATCAACACAACAGTTTTTAGATATCATGTTTATGTATTCATTTTGCAAAGCTGATTTTTAAAAAGGACAGCCGCCGGCCAGTGCTGCAAAGAAAGGGCCAGGCCACGCGGCTGACAGCGTAGCGTGCACAGTGGACGCCCTGCAGGGCTGCGTGGCAGAACAGTCGAGAACCTCATCTGATCTGAACTGCTGACTCTGTCCTGAGGAAACTACTGGAGACGTGGACAAATATTTGCTTCACAGGGATGTCCGTTTCAGCTTTGCTTCTAAAAATAAGAAATAATTTAGTTGTCCAGAAATACAGGATGGGCAAATTAAAGTATGGCCGTATGATGGGTTATTGAGCAGCCATTAAAACCATGTTTTTTAAGTATACAAGTATACTCAGTCACAGGGAAAGTTCATGATGTCATGTTCAGTGGCAAAAAGCCCGGACGACACGGTGACCTTAACGTGGGAGGAGAGGCAGGTAGAAAACTGGACAGAAGCAAACGGGACAGAACAGCACGCATGGTTTCTAATTTCCTCTTTTATGGTTTTCCAGTAGTTCTGATTTTCCACAGGGAAAACGTACCATTTTTGTAATTTAAAAATATATTCTAAAAGCTTTTTTGAATCCCAGTTTCTGCAGATGGCTCTGTGGTCCTGCACTAGGGAACTGAAAGCGGCATCAGCAGCGCCCGAGGAAGAGGTTTCCTTACCGTGGGTGCACCTTGCCTACCAGCGTTTCAGAAGCCGGCTGCAGAACTTCTCCAGAATCCTGACCATCTACCCTCAGGTTCTCCACAGCCTGGTGGAAGCTACTCAGAACCATGAGCTGGCTGGATGTGAGATGGTATGGCCCTCCTCCATCTGCCCTGAGCAAGCCTTGTGGTGCTTCCAACTCCATTCTGGGAATGGAGAGCTTTTGGGGCTGTGTTCCAAGTGGGAGATTTCTTCACAAGGCACATACCTCAGCTGAATTCAGAGATGTTAAGAACACATCTCGCTGACGCTTCCCACATCCTAGACAATGGAAGTTTAGGTCGCAAGCCTGGGACACAAGTATACATGCAGCTAACAGCCAAGGCCTCTGGTGGGCCAGTGGGAGGGGCACCGCTCAGCCACGCTGTGCTGTCCGTCTCCCCAGACCCTGGACGCATTTGCTGCAGTGGCCTGCACGGAGATGCTGACAAGAGACACCCTGAAGCCCAGTCCCCAGGCGTGGCTACAGTTAGTGAAGAATCTTTCCATGCCACTGGAGCTCATCTGCTCCGATGGGCACATGCAAAGCAGCGGGAGCCTGGCCGAGGCTGTCATCAGGGAAGTCAGGTGAGACCCAGGAGCCCTCACCCACTGCTTCATCTGGCATGCGCTCACCAGGAGCCTGCCAAGTGCCAGGCATGTCCGTGAGAAAGACTGGCAGGTGCTCCTGCCATGGGAGGGGCTCCGTCCTCACCCGCTCACTCCGCATTTGCCGAACCCTTAGTGAGTGCCAGGCGTCTCATTAGGGTGCTGGAGACACGAGAGGTGGCTGTGCATTCAGGGAGTGCACCGTGTACTAGGGCCGTAGAAATGCAAGCGGGCTATTGTGATGCCGTGTGAGAAATGCTGTGGTAGAAAGGACACCCCGGGTGGGCAGGCGCACGGAGCAGGACAGGCCCTCAGGGCCAGAGTCCACTTCCCTAAGAAGACAGTTCCTGTGCAGGGCTGTCGAGGTGAGGTGGGACTTGACAGGTGCAGGATCGTGCAATGAGCGGGTTGTGGTGGTACCCTGTGCAGAGGCATCATAGTGGAACACTGAGTCCCAGCTAAGCTGAGCGTCTTGAGGGCGCGAGCTGGGGGCGGGCCAGGAAGTGTGTCACATAGGGCTTGCTTGTAATCCCAGCTGCTGGGCCTGGACCCTGGGTCCCGCATCTCTTCTCCCGTCTCCCTCCTCGTTTCACCCTTGGGTGCCTTGGTGGGAGCTGAGTGAGTGACGCCCTCTTTTGACAGAGCCCAGTGGAGTCGGATTTTCTCCACCGCACTCTTTGTGGAGCATGTGCTCCTAGGAACTGAGAGCCAGGTCCCCGAGTTACAAAGGCTGGTGACCGAGCACGTCTTCTTACTAGACAAGGTGAGTACCTGGGCTGGCCTCAGCACACGCATGGATCCACCCTTTTCCAAAAGGAAGAACAGCGCTGACACTGATCTGCAGCTGGGAGACGCTCTTTTGGCTCTGACCGTTTTGTCTAGACGTGCAAAGGAAGGTGATTTCATCACTAGGCCATTACATTTTCCATGTTTAATTGTTTAATTATTTACCCTCTGCTGATTGGTAAGTCAGAGCGTATCATTTAGAAGCGATTCCAGGAACTGTGTGCAGAAAGGGGCTGATGCAGGGAACATGCTTGTGAAAGCTTCGGGAGGGATTGCCTGGCCTTTGGAGTGACCCCAGAACAGACCACTAGCCTGGTGTCTGTGGGAGCTGTTATCATTGTCATAGTCATGGAGACAAGGATGTCAGAGAATGCCACTGGGGTTGGGGTCTTCAAAACAGTGCTGTCAACAGAACCAAGGAACAGGAAGCCACCATGCCTGTCACTCAACACCCTTCGTAAAGCTACTAATGTGGGGTGGTCTGCAGAAAAAAAACCTGTGACCCTACAGTGATGCACCTCTGTGGCCACGCAGTGGTGTCCAGCAATGATGGCCACTCAGCCAAACACAGCCTCTGCCTCACCCGCACCCGTGACCTTCATGTGAGCACATCCAGAGCCCTCACCGCCAGGGGGTTTGGAAGAGGCAGCGCTGGCTGTCTGACCTTTGGAGCACAGGAAGGTTTACTAAAAGGAGGCCAGCATGGATGCTGGATGTGTTGACTCTAACCTATCAAAACATCAGCGGCTTAGACACAGTATCAGCTGATTTCCCACCCAGGATGGGTATGAGCAGCCCAAGGCTAAGGTACCAGCTCCCCGGAGGCTGGCATGGAGTCAGGTGCCCACGCTCCTTCTGTCTTGTCCCTTCGTTGTCCCTAATGTTCAGCTTCCACCCTGTGGCCTGGCGTCACAGCCTGTGGGACACAAAGCAGGGGAGGTGGAGGACAGGCCGTTTTCCTTAGGAGACCAATCCCGGACATGCACACACCACGCCGCTCGTGTCTCGTGGTCCTAAACTTGGGCACTCGGCCTTATCTGGTTGCAAGAAACTGAGGAGTTTTTCGTGGCGTGGTCATGTGCCAGGTGGAACTTAGAGTTCTTCTGCTAAAGGAAAAGGTGGAGAGAGGATAGTAGGACACAGCCGGTGCCCCCCTTCTGCCCTTTCCCCACACCCACACAGCATGCAGCCTCTCCAAGTCTCATCATGTCCTGGAGCTCTGGGAGATGCACAGGGCTTTCAGCCAGGTCCAGCATGGGTCCTAAGGACCCTGGGCCCATAAACCCAAAGGTAAAGGAGCTGGCCCCCTACCGGCTCACATGCTCACAGGATTTGGGAGGTTAGGAACGTGGGGTTTTTTTTGGCAATAAAATGGCCTCAGAAACTTACTGGGTTTCTGGTTTCTTTCTTTCCAGTCAGATCTCTGTGCAGGTAACCACAGCCAAAGACCATACCTCGTTAGTTTTCATGCTGATTCTGATTTTTTTCATAATGGCCACTGTGATAATTCATTGTGGTTTTTATTTGCATTTCTCTAATGACTAGTTATGATGAGCATCCTTCATGTGCTTGTTGGGCATTTGCTGTCTTCTCTGGAGAAATGTCCATTCAAGTCCTTTGCCCATTTTTGAACTGGGTTGTTGATTAACAAAGTTAATTAGGATATTAAAAGTACACACATCACTTCCAAGTAAGATTAATCCCAGGAATTCAAGGATGGCTCAAAATAAAAAAAATATGTAAATGTCATCAGTAATATAAATTAAAAGATAGACTCTAAATGATCATTTCAAAATGTAAAGAGAAAGCATTTGATAAAATTATTTGGAAAGAAATACCCTTGTCAAACTTGGAACAGAAAGGAACTCTCCTTGAGCTCACAATGCCCAAGGGAGACATAATATTAAGATGTCTATACCAACATCATGCCTGCCCATCAAATTCCATTAGTACAGCCATCAAACTATCTTGTACAGTGATGATGTGTATTGCCTAAAAACCAGTGTTTCCACTTCTAACTATATCCTAGAGAAACTTCTCATTTGCTCTCAGACATATGCAAGAATGTTGAATACAGGACTGTCAGGAATTGCAAAAAATCTAAATGCCTATTAACCAGCAGTCAGGTAACTGGTATCTTCATCAGTGGGTACATGAGTGATCTGGACCTAAGGTATCATGAAGAGAATGAGTTGCAGAAGCCTCTATACAGTGTGATATCATTGATATCAAGCTTTAAAACATTCAAAATAATAACCCCATGTTGAGATATGCTTACAGCTATCCTAAAAGCAGACATTTAGAAATGTAGTTATCTCTGGGGAGGGACAGAGGGATGTGAAATTGTAACTGTATGCATAATGTTTTGTTTCTCTAAAAAATGATCTATCCCAGCAGCTTGGGAGGCTGAAAGAAAATTTTAAAAAATTTAAAAACTTAAAAAAATGATCTAAAGCAAATATTCCATAAATGCTGAGATTTCTCAAAGCTTGGTGGGGGGTATACAGATGGTCATTATTATTACTTAAAGTTTGAAATATCTTAGTAGTGAGAGCAGAGGAGACCTTAAAAGAAAAAGAGGGAAAATCGTAACTTGAGAATGTAGTCCCCTGACAAGCAGCATAATCACAAAATGAGCATTCAGAGTTCAAGTGTTAAACACAGGATCACTAAGGCCTCACACCTCACACACGCGGCACAGCCCTGACCCTGAATGTGGGGTTCCCTCTGTCCCCCGGCCTGGCCGCCCGCAGCCCTCCCCACTGCTAATGACGCCTGTCCCTGCCTTTCTTCAGTGTCTTCGAGAGAACTCTGACGTCAAGACGCACAGGCCGTTTGAGGCCGTGATGAGCATTCTCTGTGAATGCAAGGAGAGAGCCAGCAAGACCCTCACCAGGTGAGAGCTTAGGTTTGGATCCGTGAAGGCGAGAATTCTGAGCCTTTCGTGGTTTTCACTTCTTCTGGTCAGTTTTTCTGCTTCAGAACTGATTGCCCTTCTGGGATTCTAGGTTTGGGGTTCAGCCATGCCCCATCTGCCTGGGAGATGCAGAGGACCCCGTCTGTCTGCCCTGTGACCACGTGTACTGCCTGCGCTGCCTCAGGGCCTGGTTTGCCCCAGGGCAGATGATGTGCCCCTGCTGTTTAACTGCCTTGCCAGACGAATTCTCTCCAACTGTTTCCGAAGCGCACAGGTACAACACCCTTTCTCTCAAGAAAGCATCCTTTTTTTTTTAAATTTTCCTTTTTTGGCAAACACAATATTCAGAAATATAAACTCTATTAACCTTCATTTGGTAGAAAGCCTGACCTCAGAGAACTATCATAAGAGACGCCACTTATGTACTTTCATAAATATCTGGTATCTCAAGATTATTCTCTCCCCAAGACATACACATACAGATTTGAGAGACAGCAAATTCAAAGGAACTAAGCCAGAAAGTCTTAACAAAGGTCCTCATCAGAGGCCCAAGGAATTTAGACGCCACTGGTTTTTTTTCTTTTCTTTTTTTTTTTTGAGATAGAGTTTCACTCTGTTGCCCAGGCTGGAGTACAGTGGCACGATCTCAGCTCACTGCAACCTTCACCTCCCGGGTTCAGGCAAGTCTCCTGCCTCAGCCTCCCAAGTAGCTGGGATTACAGGCATGCACCACCATGCCCAGCTAATTTTTGTATTTTTAGTAGAGACAGGGTTTCACCACGTTGGCCAGGCTGGTCTCGAACTCCTGACTTCAGGTGATCCACCCACCTTGGCCTCCCAAAGTGCTGGGATTACAGGCATGAGTGACCACACCTGGCCGACGCCACTGGTTTTAATGCGTCAGTATCATTCACAGTCACTGACCTGAGGACCAACCCACTTCTTGTCTAGCTTTTTGGAGCTGGTTAAAAGCAGCTCTGGCTCTCTGGACTCAGCAGGCCTCAACCCGCCTCAGCCCTGCTCTGTGAGTGGTTGGTTTTCTTTCCTTCCCCTTCCCCCCTTCTCAGGCCTCCTAAAAGTGGGGTACCAGGAAAGCCCAGTGGATGGGTTCTTTGACATACTTTGGGATATTGAAGGGTATTGTTGGCTGGTCCAAATGATCAAAGTGTTTCTAGAAAGGGATGCATCTAAATATCATCTGTTGAAGTTTTGAAGACTAGCTCTTAATGGGTGAGAGGAGTGACTTAAATCTTTCAATTTAAAAGTAAAATGCTGGCCAGGCGTGGTGGCTCACGTGTGTAATCCCAGCACTCCGGGAGGCCGAGGCGTGTGGATCACCTGAGGTCAGCAGTTCGAAACCAGCCTGGCCAACATGGTGAAACCCCATCTCTATTAAAAATACAAAATTAGCTAGGTGTGGTGGTGCGTGCCTGTAATCCCAGCTACTTGGGAGGCTGAGGCAGGAGAATCACTTGAACCTGGGAGGTGGAGGTGGAGGTGGAGGTTGCAGTGAGCCGAGATCGTGCCACTGTACTCCAGCCTGGGCAACAAGAGTGAAACTCCGTCTCAAAAAATAAAAGTGAAATGCTGTGCAAATCTCAAGTCATTCTGTAAGGAGGCATTTAGGAAACACCATCCACCTGTCTTCTGTTTCTCGTGTTCTAAGGGAAGCCATTGAAAAGCATGCCCGCTTCCGGCAGATGTGCAACAGTTTCTTTGTAGACCTGGTGTCCACCATGTGCTTCAAGGACAACGCTCCGCCTGAGAAGAAAGTGATTGAGAGCCTGCTCTCTCTCCTCTTCGTCCAAAAGGAGCTCTTAAGAGGTGCTCCCCAGAGTAGGTTGCTTTCTTCTGTAAACCTAGCCCCTCATTTCTTCATCTCGCTTCTGCATGTCTCATGCAGTGAGCTGCCTTTCTCTTTCTGGTTTAAGCACACCGTGAACACACAAAATCTCTCTCTCCATTCAACGATGTTGTGGATAAGACTCCTGTCATCCGCTCAGTGATACTGAAACTGCTTTTGAAGTACAGGTAAGAACAAGGAGACTTGCTTCTAGAAAGCCCTGGCTTTTTTTCCTCATCATGGCGTTCTCTTTGTTACCAAGTCGTCTTGTCATGACTAATAGCTAGTACATGATCTTGGGGAGCTTTTTCGTGAGACACAACCTGGTTACTTGTACTGGTTGTATATTCTGACATTTTCACTCGTAGGCACATGAGTTTAGTATTCCCACAAGCACACATGTAGCAAGAAGCCAACAGTGCCGTGAAGGGACCACGGTGGTGTGAGGGACACGGAACTCAAGAGGCCAGAATCTGCGGTGCTGAGCCTGGTTCCACAGCGGCCCAGTTTTCTGATATTTCAGATGGTAGCTTAGAATCCTGCTCTCCCTGCATGTCCTAGATGTCTTCTAAGTTTCTATTCCCCTGAACATGGGCTCTATTTCCTTGGAAAGGGTGTTGACATCCAAGAATAGTATCACCTGTGGTACTTGTATTGATCTAATATTGCAGTTCTCAAAGTGTTGATATGGACCCTTGGGTGTGAAGTAGGTCTCTGAGGTTAAAACTATTTTAAAAATTAGATTACTCAGATAAATTTGCCCTTTTTTAAAAAAACATATTGATACTTATGATGATGTTACAAAAGCGGTGATGAGTTAAACTGTTGGCCCCTCACGTGAAGACACAGTAGCTGTAGGTATTGTTTTCTTCACCGCCATGCACACGTGGTTTTCTTCATGCCAGTTTCATTTTATTTTTACTAAATCTTGACTCTTGAGGATTTGACTTTTTAATGTTTTGTGGAAATGGGAAGCACACACAAAACACTCCCACTACACACCGGAGTAGACAGTTGCCTTGCTGAAAATCACTCATGACGAGCCCTGAGTTAGCAGCCAGCTGCTGTGTTCATGGACTGCCACTCGTGCTGGGAGGAAGGATGCACACGATACAGGTGTCCAGGGCTGGGCAGGCCTCTCCTGAAAATCAGCAAAGCGAGCCGGCCTCAGCCAAACAACTGACAATGTTGGTTGGTGATGGTAACATTCAAGCTTTTAAGCTGAAATTAAAATTTTGAAAAGCTTATATTCTCCACTATGAGCCTGTGAGCTTTTGAATACTTAAAGACATTTTGGGGCAATCTGTGGTGATATTAATGAATGTGGATTTTTTTTTTAAAATGTAGAATACAAATGTGTCAACTTTTATAAGACCTGCATAGCCCAGTGAACCAATATTTTCCAAATGACCAATGCCTGATGTCATGAAATCATGTGGGTCAAAAAAGAAAAAAATCTATTTAAAGTATGGGCAGACCTTTTGATTTTAACATAATTGACCGAAAAATGCATTGATACAGTTTCAGGCTCCATATTGCAACTAACCTTTAGACACGACCGTTTATCACTGTTGGCACAGCATTAAGGAATAATATCCACAATCATCTGCAAAAACTATTAAAATGTTCCTCGCTATTCCGAGTATATGAGGACAGATTTTTTTCATATTCTCCGACATGGCGCAGCGGTGGGGAGCAGGGCAGGCAGGCCGCTGACTTCCAGGAGCCAGGCCCCAGGGCCAGCACAGGAATGGAAGACCAAGCCACTCTTCTCACAGATTCATGTTTTGGAAAATATTTTAAATGTTATTTAACATGTAATAGCTTTTTTGTTATTTTAAATGAATATTTTTGAAACCTTTTGTTTTTAATGTCTCATAATTCCTAATATCATAAATATTGATAATATAACCCACATAAAAGCTCTTCGGGGTTCTCAATTTTTAAGACTATAAAAGGGTCCTGAAACCAAAGTTTGAGGACAGCTGGTCTAAAATGTGAGTTTTATATTCCTCCAGTATTATGCTAAAAGGTTTTCCATAAAATCTTAGAAACTACATACATGTATGTATATGTTTATACACACACTCACAGGATAGATGACCGATAGATAGATGCTCTTGTTTTTAGTAAGGTATGTCTCCAGATCTGAGAGAGCCAGGAATAATATTTCTCTTTCTGCAGCTTCGATGATGTAAAAGATTATATTCAGGAATACTTGACCCTGTTAAAAAAGAAAGCATTCATAATTGAAGATAAAACTGAACTGTACATGCTCTTCCTCAACTGCCTGGAGGTAAGTGAACTCTCTCTTCCCTGAATTTCTTTTGGAAACTATCTGAACCACATGGTTTAAAATTTACAGAATATAATTTTAATCAGTATAATTAACAAATGCTGTGTTCCATGCAGAAAAGAAGAAAGGTTTCAAAGACACTGCTTCTGCCTTCAGCAACGTATATATTGGCATTTACGTGCATATACATACAAAACAGAACAGCCTAGGAGAATACACCACCAAAGTTAACAGTGGTTATCGAGTGGGGACATTATGGATACTTTTTATCTTCATATTTTTATATCCAAAATTTTTATAATGTAAATAAATTAGATTATATAATTTTTTTTTCCCTCATAGGTTCACTTTTCCCCTCCTTCTTGCCCTTAAAAAGGAATGTTAGGTTTCCATAAGTCAAGAAATGTAAACTGAAACCTACAACAACATTCTTCATCCTTCCTTCCTTCATTCTCCAGTCACACTGGCAACTGTAGAAGCTTGGGGCATCCATGTTTAAAAAAATAATATCCTTCTCTTTCCTGTTCCTTGTTCCTCAGGATTCAATACATGAGAAGACCAGTGCTTGCTCCAGAAATGATGAACTGAACCACATAAGAGAGGAAGGTCGTTTCCTTAAGACGTATTCTCTAGTAAGACGTGGCCAAGAGCCTGCCAACGAGGCCTCGATTGAATACCTGCAAGAGGTGGCCCGGATCCGCCTCTGCCTCGACAGAGCTGCAGATTTCCTCTCGGAGCCTGAGGGAGGCCCAGGCAAGTCTTCTCTGCCTTGCTTTACTTTGGGTTTAAAGACTCCGTTACTTAGAAATTCAGGAAGTATGGGAAACTAGTTCTTCAAATAGACTACTACTGGGCTTTTCTACGTCCCCTCTCCCCTGGATGTGTTTCTGTGAATGCCTGTGGGGAGGTCCGATGCCCTCTGGTGCGCCTTGTGTCCTACAATAAATGCCCTAAGTCACCAGCCACTCACCCGCTTTCTCGTTGGCCTCAGAGATGGCTGAGGAGAAGCGGTGCTACCTGGGGCATGTCAAGCACTTCTGTATCCGGGTGGAGAATGACTGGCACCGGGTGTACCTGGTGCGGAAGCTCAGCAGCCAGCGGGGGATGGAGTTCGTGCAGGGCCTCTCCAACCCCGGTCACCCGCACCACTGGGTGTTTCCCAAGGACGTTGTCAAGCAGCAGGTGAGAAGCGGGGCCCGGCAGCACACAAACATGCACCCCCACAGCCCCATACACCCCAAACCCACACCCCCCCTACCCCCACCCCCCCCCCCCCCAGCCCCCTCCCCCCCCAACCCCCCCCCCCCCCCACCCTCACACCCTACCCCCCCACACCCCACCCCCTCACACCACCCACCAACACACCCCCACACCTCACCATCACACCCAGGGAAGGTGCCACTGCTTCTGCGTTCCGCCTACCCTTAGCATCCCCAGAGCCAGGAAGGAAACCTGCGCTTGTCTGTCTGGTCCTTGTCTCTGTGCTTCAGGTGATTTGCCCCAGCCTGTGATCATGTTTACACTGCCTGCTATATAGGGCCAAGGTGAGGGCACTCACCTCAGAGCTTCTTTAATTAGGCATCACTTCTAATTGAATTTCACTCAAGGAAAGTAGAACATTTTTGTGGCCTTTGCTTTCAGCAAATTAAACGTAGTTCAGCTTGCAAGGCGCGACCTTTTTACCTCTGGCAGGCAGAGACAGGCAAGAGCAAGAACTAGGAATAGAAGAATTGCATAAGAGGCTTCAAAGGCCAGGCTGGGTGCAGTGGCGTCCACCTGTAATTCCAGCACTATGGGAGGCTGAGGTGGGTGGATCACTTGTGGTCAGGAGGAGTTTGTCAAGACCAGCCTGGCCAACATGGTGAAACCTTGTCTGTACTTTAAAAAAAAAAAAAAAAATTAGCTGGATGTGATGGTGGGTGCTTGTAATCCCAGCTACTCGGGAGGCTGAGGCAGGAGAATCGCTTGAACCCGGGAGGCAGAGGTTGCAGTGAGCCGAGATTGTACTACTGCGCTCCAGCCTGGGCGATAGAGTAAGACTCCGTCTCAAAAAAAAAAAAAAAAAAAAGAAGCTTCAAGGCCTCTCAGTGGTCCTTTCCAGATGCCCAGAAATTAACAAATTCTTATTGTCCAGGGGATACAAAAATGGTACTAAGAACCCCGGCACTGTTTGACTACCACTTGGGGTTGAGTTGACATGACTTTAGCCACCCAGCCTCACGTGTGGTGCAGTGCGCCACGAATGGAGGAAGCAAGCACCTCCCCAGGTAGCGCTGCCATCGGCAGGCGTTCCCTGCACTCGCACCTCTTCCTCTACTGAGGAGGAAGTTCCCTGGGAAAACGGCACCAGACTGTCCTGCCTCAGGCCAGGTTGGGGAATCCCAGCTCGGTTGCCTTTAAACCTCGAATGATGGACCACCTGGTTCCTGTATCTGTTAAGACGGTTCTTTGCAAAACATTCCTCCCATTGTTCACCCCCAACTAACCTCTGTATTCCTGGGGCTGCAGAAGGACCACCCAGGCCAGATGGATAGGTACCTGGTGTACGGCAATGAATACAAGGCTCTCCGTGATGCTGTGGCCAAAGCTGTCCTCGAGTGCAAGCCGCTGGGCATTGAGACTGCTCTGAAGGTAGGGTGGGCCCATGGCTTCTCTCCGATACCAGGTGGCATCCCTTGGAGCCTGCGTGTTCCCTGGTTTATGTCAAATGATGCAGGGTGGTGGACCCCTGATGCGGCCCATCACGTGACACTGTATTGGAAGTCACATGCCCACAGCCTCCAGGGCACACTTGACCGGTGTGCTTGAACCAGTGGCTGGAACAGGACAGCTACGACAGTTGAGCTGGGTTGACAGATTTGCTGTGTCTTGCTGATCTGCCAAGGCCATCAGCAGCACCATTTATGTCCATTACTTCCTTTGAGACCCTGCTGGAAAACAGTCTAAGAAAGATGCTGACACAACTATTAATAGCAAAATTCATGTCTAGATGTATTCATAATTCAGATATGCTTGTGTGTTTAATAAAAATACATATGTTGGTGTAGTGTGGGAAGTTAAAAAATATAAAGATGTTTTTAGAATCTAACCTTTAAATTGGTCTGGTCTTGCTTCCTTTTTGAGTCCCTGTGCCAGGAAAAGAGGAAATGGAAAATCCTCTTTCTGCTCAGAAGTTTCTAAGACCAGTGAAGGAGTCAGAAGAACAGAGGGTGATTCCGTTGCTTCTGTCATTAAGCTGGCTGCTAAATATGCATTGAGTTTAATCTGAGAGTATTTCAGGAACTTTGTAGCCCAAAAGTTGCTTGCCAGAAGACTGCCCATGTGGGGCATGACCCCAGGTGTCCAGGCCTGGAAAAGGCTCCTTCCCTTTTGGTGGGTTGAAGGCTGAGGCACTTTTCTTTTCACATGCAAACTTCGCGGGCCTCTGGCCCTTAGGTAGATCTGGCAGGGGCGGCGGGTTGGGGGGGTCTATCCTATAATCACAGCACTTTGCGAGGCTAAGGCAGGCAGATCACAAGGTCAGGAGTTTGAGACCAGCCTGGCAAACATGGTGAAACCCCGTCTCTACTAAAAGAAAAAAAAAAAAAATTAGCCAGGCATGGTTGCGTGTGCCTGTAATCCTAGCTACTCGGGAGGCTGAGTTAGGAGAATCGCTTGAACCCGAGAGGCAGAGGTTGCAGTGAGCCGAGATCGTGCCACTGCACTCCAGCCTGGGTGACAGAGCAAGACTCCATCTCAAAAAAGAAAAAAAAAGATGTGTTGAGCTTTTAAATTCTCACTTGATACCCTTGATTTTGCAGGCCTGCAAGACCCCCCAAAGCCAGCAGTCAGTCTACTTCCTCTTAACACTGTTTAGGGAGGTGGCTGTTTTGTACAGATCCCACAGTGCGAGCCTCCACCCCACGCCAGAGGTGAGTAACCGCCTGCAGGGCTGTGTTCAAAGTCTCAGTATTTGGAGGGATTTTATTGAATTGAATGAAAGTTATCAACACAAATCATGCCATAATTTTTTTATCTAGGATAGGTTTTCAACCTTGTCATGTGGAGGAACTATTTTCTGTTTAACCCAAAGCTTGTAGAATTATAATGAAAACTAAAGCCAAGAACATAAGATAATGTTTAACAAAATAGAGTATCAAAATTAATGCTTACGTATGTGGATGCTGTGTTTGTATAAGCCCAATTCTCTTCTCTGAAAAATCTCCCCCTCAAATGGTGGTGATGTCTCCATATTTACCTTGATATTTGATGTGTATTTGGTGTCAGTGTATGCCTAAGAGCAATCCACACAATATTCTTTGATACATCTTAATGTTAAGTTTTTTTCCTGTCAGCAATGTGAAGCTGTGAGCAAATTCATTGGCGAATGCAAGATCCTTTCACCTCCTGATATCAGCCATTTTGCAACATCGCTCGTGGACAATTCTCTGCCATTGTTCAGGGCGAGCCCCAGTGACAGCAACCTTGAGGGAGCGGTGACAGAAATGGCCATTCATGCTGCAGCCATCCTTCTGTGTGGACAGAATAAACTCTTGGAGCCCCTAAAGAATCTGGCCTTCTCCCCAGCCAACATGGCGGTAAGAGTAGGCCACAATTCCATTGGCCTTCACTGGAACACCCCCCCACCAGAGCTTGTCACTGTAGAGACCGAGCTGCAGCTGTGGGAACTCTTGAGCATATTTATCTTCAGTTCTCTGCCTTTGTGTTACTTGATTCTTGAGCACACAAGATAGTGACAGACTTGCCTTGCCCTTTGTTATTTCACAGGGAGCTGTTCTGTTTTCTTCACAGATAGCCTGAGAAGTCCAGTAGAAGGAAAGCAGAGTTCCCTTTCTTCCTCTAGGCCTCCTGCTGAGCAGCAGCACCCAGGTGACAAGCTCGCTTATCTAGAGCTGTCTCTGTTTTCTTGTTTTCCAGCATGCTTTTCTTCCAACCATGCCTGAAGACTTGCTGGCTCAAGCTCGGAGGTGGGAGGGTCTGGAGGGAGTCCGCTGGTACAGTAAGTGTTGGGGTCTGGATGACCCCATACTCCTTTCAGCTTCAAAGGGTGTCCAGATGCTATGAAGCATTGGGTTCGACTTGGGGTCCATGTGGTTTGTGCCTCAGGGTCCAAAACCACCTGCATTCTACCGGTGGCATCTGCAGAAGATGAATGGCTTGAAGGAGCTGGTACTCCGCCGGCTAGATGATCCAAACCATTTCATTTCTTTGTCGTGTGGAAAAGGCCCTCTGTGATGAACTTCTGTTCTCTGGAATATGCCATTTTGGGAGAAGGGAGGGACTGGGAACCACATCAGAGACGCATTCAAAGGCCCACCACAAAACAAAGTTTTTGACACAAAGCTCTTCTGAAATATATGAAATATAGAACTGGGAGACTGACTCATATAACCCATGACATGTAAATTTTGCTGTTGCCCGAGTAAATATTTTAAAACTAGTTTTTAAAGTTGTTATAAAATACGCTCATGACAAAAAAAAATCAAATAGAAAGGTCTAGAATCCTGTCCACCTTGCCTCCAAAGGTACCCCTGGTATGGGCCTATATTCTAATTGCTCTTTACTTGATAAAATTAATAAAATTAGACTCGGACATTTTTCACTGACAACATACATTTATTAAGCTTCAGGCAGGTGTCATATAACTTAAATTAGCGTGGGATGCTCTGGACACTCATTCTCATATTGTGGTCAGGGCCAGAGAGTAGAGAGTTAGCTTTCCCTTTTCAATGTCAGTCATTCGGTGAAACCTCATTAGCCAATGTGTGTCCTGTTCTCTTCACAGCTTGTCCCAACGGCCATCCTTGCTCCGTGGGAGAGGTGAGTCTTGGTATTTAAGATAGGGTTTGAGGGGTGGCATGCACTCCTGGGTTGGAGGAGGGGGATCGTGGGTCAGGAGAGTGAGGCTCTCGGCCTTCCAGGAGTGCCCAGGCTCACCGAGGAGTGCCCAGGGTGCTCTGAGCAGGGCAACATCAATGGCACTAAGGGTTTCTAGCCCAGGGCTTCTCAGCCTCAGCACTGTGGACGTGGCTCTGCAGCACGGGCTGTCCTGTGCACTGCGGGCTGTCTGGTAGTATGCCTGACCTCGAGTCCCTGGATGCCAGGAGCACCCCCTCCTCCCAGTGTGACAGCTAAAACTAGACATTGACAAAGGTCCCCTAGGAAAGAAAATTGCTACTGGTTGGGAACTGCTGCTAGCCATTCTTTCTAGCCACTGCAGCATGGGGGTCAGTGAGCCTTGTCTTGATAGAATGGCAAGGTGTTGCCTGGACCACAGGCTGCATTATTAGCCCTCAGAGGAGGTGTGGTCCAGATGCCAAAGGAAAAAGCCATGTGTAGACTGTGCGCCATGGGGGAAGAACTGTTGATTATTCCTCTCTGGATTCCCAAGCATCTAGCCTAGAGCCCTCCATATGCAGTATCTGTACTTGCTGAGCAAGAGGCTGGTGGGTTGAGCTGATACGTGGTAGTTAGTTATTAATGTTACTTACTTAGTTACTTGGTTGAGACGTGTCTGGCTCTCTTTCCCAGGCTGGAGTGCAGAGTGACATGATCATAGCTCACTATAAACATTGAACTCCTTGGCTCAAGCAATCCTCCTGCCTCGGCCTCCCAAAGTGTTGGGATTATGAGCCACTGTGCCCAGCCTGATGCATGTCATTTAATAACGTATATAAGAGATACAGAGGGATAAAAACTTACATACACTTCATTTTTCTGAGCTTCAATCACTTCTTTGTCCATGAAATGAGGACATTGAAATAGATTCTGTCCAAGAATGCTCTCAGCTCTGAAATTCTGTAACTGGTTTGGTGTGTTATCAGCTGTGACTCTCAGTATATAGTGGCACAATATCTGATTTTGAAAAATGAGCCTTTGGAAGTAGATTATATGATTAGATTTTTTTAAATAAGAAAAGTCCAAGCCAGGTGTGGTAGGTCACACCTCTAATCCCAGCACTTCGGGAGGCCAAGGCAGGTGGATTGCTAGAGCCCAGGAGTTTGAGACTGGCCTGGGCAACATGTTGAAACCCCATCTCTACAAAAAATACAAAGCATCAGCAGGGCAGGGTCGTGCATGCGTGTAGTCCCAGCTACTTGGGAGGCTTTTGCTTGAGCCTGGGGAGGTCAAGGCTGTAGTGAGCCGTGATGGTGCCACTGTACTCCAGCCTGGAGGACAGAGGCTCTGTCTCATAAAAATTAATATGTGAAAAAGTCCAAATGGACATAAGGAAGTCAGTTTGGAAGCTATTCTAGTATTCTTGGTATTAGATCATGAAGTGCCACAGGCTAGTGTGATAGATGGAGGGATGGAAAAAGTGCTGAATACAAGAAAGAAAGGTTGAATTTTATGTATTTGTCTATAAAGTGTCACTCTGGGAATAAAGCTTAAATTGTCTCACTTATTAAAAAAACAGTTCCAGTTTGCCCATGTGCAACATTAGTGAGTACCTACCCTGTCCCCATGGGTTCTCCACCCACCCGAAACAAGCACACACTGGGACAGACAATCCGAGGGTGCTCACGTCCACCGGTGATAAGGAGGTGTTCATTTGCATGACGGCATTTGTGAATAAAACAGTACTGCTCCAGAAGTGGTTCTAGTGCCCTGTCTTCACCCTAGTGTGGCCAGCCGATGGAACAGAGCACCTGCATTGACTGCCATGCGCCGATTGGAGGCACTAACCACAAACCTCAGGACGGCTTTCATCTGGTCAAGTATGTGGGTCAGGATTCTATTTCCTAAGTACTCAAACCTTGGGGTGTTGGGCTGTTTTTATTCCAGCTGATAAAGTGATACTCAAGATAGTACTAATTACTCCAGTACATGTGGCCCTGTGTTATATTGAATAGCAATGCCAGAGTCCCAGCAGTCACGCAGCAGGGAGGCATCTGATCTGTTGTTGGCTCCCTGGGCCCTGAAACGCAAAGCAGGCTACCGATTAACAGCTGTTAATATGAATACAGATGCCTTCCTTTTGGGCCTTGGGTGCACCTTCTGTAGAAATATGCATGACATAAACAGATGATCTAATTCACGGGGACATCTATGTCTGCAGGACCAAAACCTGGGCATCTGTCTGTCTCAGCAGATGCCATCTCACTTGCCAGCAATCTTAGCTTTCTCTGTTTTTTATTTTTTGAGAAAAATGAAGAGACATAGTCTTATGAAATACCAGACTTCAGAATCCAGATACAAATCCGATCCCACAATCCTATGCTGAGATGAATATGGTTCTAAATGCTCCTTTCAGAGAGTGAGTGGGACCTGCATGGGGGCCTCACATTCTGACTGTTCCCTGCAGTCACAGCTTAAAATACTTTCATGTTATCTCCAGAAACTATCACAGTGTCCTCCAACCTCTAATAGTTTTGCCACTGAGAGCATCTGCCACACTGCATCTCCTGTCTGCCGGACTTTAGATCCCAGTTTTTCCTTTGGGGAAATGAGAACGATATGGACACCCATGGGATGCCAACTGTCCTCCCAAACTCTAGCTGTTCTTAGCCTAACCGCTCCTCTCCTGACAAAGACTTCAGTGGAAAAGACGGGTCCGGGCCTGCGTCCTAACACCCTGCCCGGGGATCAGCATCAATAGCACACAGCACAGCCACCTGACGCTGAGAATGCGGTGCGGTCTGGTCCGCCGGAAAGGCGAGTCTGTCATGAGAGTGACTCTTAGGAACATGGTCCAGGCTTTGTGGAACAGCAAGAACTTTTGACATAACTCTCTTCTCAGCCGTGAGCCTCACTCCAAGTGCTGAGAATGTGCAGCGCGCCGAAGCGGCCAGCCTCAGCCTCTGTCTTGTGTTCTCTCGTTCTTTCCAGCAACAGCGCAGACAGAACGCAGACCGGCCATGTGCTAGGCGATCCGCAGCAGAGAGACGTGGTGACATGTGACCGAGGGCTGCCCCCAGTGGTCTTCATCCTTATCCGGCTACTCACTCACTTGGCTCTGCTTCTGGGAGCTTCCCAGAGTTCCCAGGTATAACCCAGTGCTGCCAAACAATGTGCTAAGTTACTCTAGCAAGAACCTGCTTTCGCTTCTTCCCAGGGAGTCCTTTTGTCTCGAGTCCTAGCTGCCATCTACGCGTTTGGGAGATAATTAGTCTACAAAGTAATAGCCAAGTTATACATCTTCATGTTTCCCCCTGTGGCATATGATGGTATGGGGGGAACTACTTCCCAGATTATATAAAATCCACTTCAAATTAACACTCTGTGTCTTTGGTCCACATCTGGGAGTAGAGAGGCTGACATCTTCATTATTTTACCTGTGTCTTCATTGTAGCTAGGGAAGAAAGAGCACACTGCATAACCAAGATGGCCAACAGTACAATCTGAAAATTCTTTATCTCACTGTAATAACAGAAAAGCCAGCAGCTGTTCCGCTTGCTAGCCTCCTTTCACCTGTTTGAATCACACCTGGATCACTCCGCAGTTTTCATCTTAGAAACCGCCTGCCGCCTCTATGCTGGTGCTCCACTCCCAATGGCCTCTACCAGGCTCACCATCTTCTCTACAAACCAGATCCCCACTGAACGCTCTGTTCCATTGCCCCCACAGGCTCTGATAAACATCATTAAGCCTCCAGCGAGGGATCCAAAAGGCTTTCTGCAGCAGCACATCCTGAAGGACCTGGAGCAGTTGGCCAAGATGCTGGGACACAGTGCCGACGAGACCATCAGCGTGGTCCACCTCGTCCTGCGCAGGCTTCTCCAAGAGCAGCACCAGCTCTCTAGCAAAAGTGAGGAAAGGGGCAAGGGCTGGGCGGGGATCACACAGCACAACAGCAGTGCAAGCAGGTTCGCTGCCTTGTGGGCCACCCCACACGCAGCCAGTCTGAGCTCTGTCTGTGCTGTTGCTGGAAAGAATGAGAGAACACACAGAGAGAAAACTGTGTCTAGGGAAGGCGATGCCTGGAGCTGGAAAAAGGAAGCACTTTGCTTGCCCAGAGGCTGGAAGGAGCTGCTCTGTTCCCTCCATTCACCCCTGCCTGGCTAAGACCTGCAGTATTCAGGAGCGTCTGCACACAAGTGATATATGGGGAGTCTTCAGTTCTCAAGTCAGCCCTGTAGGTCATTCCCCTACCATGCTGGGAGCACGTGTTGTCCACACGGAGCATGTGTGTCAAAGGATCAATCACCATCATAGTTGTGTGCTAATTTATTAAATGTTTATATGTCCACAGTTATGTAAAAAAAAAAAAAGCTATAGAATATTGTATTCACTGAGCTAATTTTCTATTTTAAAAATTTAAATCCATACAGAAAGAAAAGGTCTGCAAGATAACTTAGTAAAATGGTAATCTGTGAGTGGTGGAATTAAAAGTGATTTTCCTTTGCTAATCTGCAAAAATCACAATTACCATTGTGAGGACAATGTTAATTTAAAGTAATAACAATAACAGCAATAAGAAGTCCTGCCCCATGACAAGAAAATCTGCTCCC
Source organism: Hylobates moloch (assembly GCF_009828535.3). Classification (NCBI taxonomy): domain Eukaryota; kingdom Metazoa; phylum Chordata; class Mammalia; order Primates; family Hylobatidae; genus Hylobates; species Hylobates moloch. The sequence continues at coordinate 64,768 of NW_026652339.1, forward strand.
ACCTCAGGTACTTCTTTGTCCAAAACTGGCATTCCTATTTATTTTCCATTTTGAACAATCTGATTTTATTTTAAGCCTCTTATTCTGATGGGATTTCAGCAAGGTGAGCGCACCCACACTCACACTGATGAAATGACAGAATCCTGGAAGCAGGTGGACAGTTCCCGCAGCACTCTGCATCTGTGTGGTCTGCCTCAGGGCTTGGGTGGCAGCAGCTGAGATGGCTGGCGGTAGCCTGGGCCACTCTTACTATTCCCTGGGCTTTGGAGCTTAAGTTCTGTTCTTTCAGTATTTTTTTTCAAAATGGTTCTAAGATTACAATTATGTAGGGTAGAGGAATTTTTAGAGATTGACGTTATCTTCAAAAGATCATTAAGTTGGTGATAACAACAGGAAGTATTTCAAAATACTTAGATTAATTTAGAAAGCTATTACCTGAAAACCAGTGTTATTTCTATTAAACACTTATTTAGGGTTTATTATACACAGACTGCTGTATTCTTTGTGCTTTGGGTAACCTACACATTTGGAGTTTTGTAGGGTTTTTAAATTTTGACCCAAGATTGTCAACTAAAGAAATGAGGAACAACTGGGAAAAGGAAATCGCAGCTGTGATTTCTCCTGAACTGGAGGTAAGCAGTAAGTGGTGACAGCTGTGTTGCTCCTCTGTCCAGAAAGGAAGGGTCCCGGCGTCCGCTGAATGCTCCTTGCCTGTTGCCCCTCATAGAGGTGCCAGCAAGAGCCTTTGGCTGAGCCCCAGATTCTGATGCTCCCCACCTCGAGTCACTCCATCCTCCTCCCGTCCCCAAGTGCTCTTCCCTCCTGCAGCTGGTCATGAAGTCAGTCCGAGGAATTCCTGGGAATCCAGCAAGTGCAGGCAGTATTTTTCTCTCCATTACTTTTTACAGCAGAATGTAATGTACGAGGTAGAGAAATAAACTATCACATATATATGCACTAAAAATGAACTGACAATCATAGATTACTCATCTAGCAGCCAGAATGTTACTAAGAGTAATATAGGTTTCTGAATCTCATTCTGTTTGGGGAGACATACATCTATAAACGACACTGAAATTAGAAGATCAAAGGGAATACCTGATTACATGCTCAGAGCAGGGGACAAATGCCCTTGTATGCAGATGCCCACTGGTGGAGTTACTGGGTGTTACAATCTGTTTGTAGCAATACCTCACTTCCAGAATTTTTTTTTCATTTTCTCCATCCAGCATCTAGATAAAACCATTCCCACCGTGAATGATCTCATCAGCCAAGATAAGCGTATCAGCTCTAACCCTGTGGCCAAAATAATATATGGTGACCCAGTGACCTTCCTGCACCACCTGCCCCGGAAAAGTGTGGTCCATTGCTCTAAGATTTGGAGCTGCAGGAAAAGGATTACAGTTGAGTACCTCCAGCACATTGTGGAACAGAAAAATGGCAAAGAAAGAGTGCCCATCCTCTGGCATTTCCTGCAGAAGGTACGTCTGGCTTACTGTGGCTCCCTCCCTTTTTCGGTGCAGAGTTCCCCAGTAGACCTGAAGGCCCCGGGCTTTTACATAGTATATTCATTCTTAACGGACTATTTCAGTGCTTTGATTTTGAATAGGATGTAGCAGAAGACTCAGGGCTAGAGATCTTTGTACATATCAAACTGTAAGATTGCCAGAAGCGTAAAGTCACAGACGAATTACACACCCAGGTTGGGATTAGCAATGACCTGTTGGGAAGCTGGAGGCCAGGAGAGGACCTCCCCTCATCACTCAGCCAGACAGAAAAGGATGCAGCTCTTTCCTAGCCACTCTGTTCCTCTCTGTCCACAGTGCTGGAGCATGGGCAGATCAAACAAAACTCCTCCCTGTGCCTAAGCATCGAGGCGTAGATGGAAGATGGGAGTGAGTGGGTGTGTGCTGGTGGTGGTGGGGTACTGGGGAGCAGTCAAGTGTACTGGTCACATCTGTTGGAATTAGAAATATACTAACTTTCATCCATTCGCACTTTGATTTTCTACAATAGATTGTCTAATCATTTCTCTCCATGGACTAGTATTTGCTGTCTAGCAAGGATGAAGATGATTTGGGAACTTCTGTTTATCAGTTGAGGAGGATGAGTTCACAATGACAGGAAGGACTTCCTGTCAATACTGTGGTCTCTCTCTGAGATGCAGTTTCATTACATCGAAGATGCTTAGATCCTAGGTCTTTGGAAGGACACCCAAGAATAAGGCCAGCCCTCGCTGCCTAAGCTCTGGGTCTCTTCTTTCAGCAGCTTCTCTCCGTACCCAGCCAGTCACATGGGCCCAAGGGACAGATTTCCTTCATCAGCCTTTGGTGGACGCGGCTGATGTGTCAGCTCCATAGAGGCTGGGCTCCCTCTTCTCCGCCCTCCATTTCTAACACACTGCACTGTCTGTAGACTTGTGGGAAGAACTTGTGGGAAGCCCTTTTCCCGTTTTCAAGCTCGATGCTGCATCACAGGAAATGACACTGACCAGATTAAGCTACAAATACAAGTCTCGCAGCCAGTCTCAAAGTCTGTATCCCCAATAACATTTTTTAGGTAAATAAAAATTGTTACCGGGTGGTCTTCCCTTCTCCAGGAAGCAGAGCTGAGGCTGGTAAAGTTCCTGCCTGAGATTTTGGCCTTGCAAAGGGGTCTAGTGAAGCAGTTCCAGAACGTCCCGCAAGTTGAATACAACTCCATCAGAGGCTTCCTCAGCAAGCACAGCTCAGGTGCGGCTCTGCTCTGACAAGACCAGGACTGTCCCGTGTTTGGTGGTTCGAAAGGATCACTGCATAGGGGGACAGGGTGGGATGCAGGGGAGGAGGCGCTGATGGGTGCTCTATAGCCTAAGCCTTTACCATGCGGTGAAGGGTGCTTGAACCCCAAAAACATATTAGAAGCTTTCGCCACAGCTGAAAAGCACCTCCCTCTCTTGCTCCTCAAACTCAGCTCACTGCTTCAAACAGCACCTCAGACATGCTTGTGACTGCACAAAGCAGCAAAGATGGGCTCTCGGCAGAGCACATAACTAGGGTGGTTTGGCCCTTTCAGGGGGTTGCTATCATACGGTTCTTATAAAGTATTCTGTTCAACAGATGGGTTGAGGCAGCTACTTCAGAACAGGATCACAGTCTTTCTGTCGACATGGAACAAACTGAGGAGATCGCTTGAGACGAACGGTTAGTGTCCTGTCCCCTGTACCACTAAGCATTCCAGGAGAGCCTGGTCTGAAAGCTCTTCTCATCAGCCTGACTCGGCCCATACCTCTCAACACACAGCACTGTGTTTGTTTTTGTTTTTGAGATGGAGTCTTGCTCTGTCGCCAGGCTGGAGTGCAGTGGCACCATCTCGGCTCATTGCAACCTCTGCCTCCCGGATTCAAGCAATTCTCCTGCCTCAGCCCCTCGTAGAGACAGGGTTTCACCACGTTGCCCAGGCTGGTCTCAAACTCCTGAGCTCAGGCAATCCACCTGCCTTGGCCTCCCAAAGTGCTAGCGTTACAAGCGTGAGCCACTGCACCTGGCCAGCACTGTTAATGCTTAACTTGTGTCTCTTTTGATGGTGGTGTCTGGATAAGTAAAATAGTGTCAGGAAAATAAACCCTCAGTCCTCTTCAGTCCCTAAATATGGCATCAAAAGGAAGCTGAAAGCATTTGAAACTCTATCAGCATACGAGATGGGGCAGAACCGAGACCTGGCTCCCGGCTGTGTGTGGAGCTGATGGCTTCTGCATCCCTCCTCCCCACACCTAGATTCTGTGAGGAGTTGGAACTCCTCTCTGCTTAAGCATAACCCTGTCGTTTAAAGGCGTGATCAACCTACCCAAAGCCTACTGCAGCACTGACTTGGATCTGGACACTGATTTTGAGATCCTCTTGCCACGCCGACGGGGCCTGGGCCTCTGTGCTACTGCTCTCGTCAGCTACTTGATTCACCTACACAATGAAATTGTCTGTGCCGTGGAAAAACTCTCCGAGGGAAACAACAGGTGTGTGCACGAGCCACCAGGAAGTGGCGCCTGCTCAGCCCGGAGTCCCTAAGCCCAGTGGGGCAGACATAAGCAAGCTTCAGCCCCTTCCCTAACAGACAGTCACTCCTTCAGCCGCCCCCACCAGCGACCCGCCCCATACTTGGGTAGGGTTTTCCTCTGCTCCAACTGTGAGAAATAGGAGCCGGCTCCCTGCAACGTAGAGCCCTTGGTCTGCATGCCCGGCCTGGACGCTGAGCACTGTCTTTCTGCCCCTCAGCTATTCCGTGGATGCCGCCGAGGTCACTGACCTGCATGTCATCAGTTACGAAGTGGAGCGGGACCTGACTCCACTGATTCTCTCCAACTGCCAGTACCAGGTAGAGCAGGACAGAGAGACCCTGCAGGAGTTCGATCTGGAGAAGATTCAGCGGCAGATCGTCAGCCGCTTCCTCCAGGGCAAGCCCCGGCTGAGCCTCAAGGTAGGGCTGACTCCTGCCACTGCTGCTCATTTGGTCGGTGTGTCTGTTGTGAACAAGCAGCCCTTGGTGTGTTTCTCGTGAGAGGGAAGCAGCACCTCACCCTGCAGTCTGGTCTGTGTCCCCTCCCTCACACCTGCAGCTCCCAAGGCCACCATGCCACCGGTATCTCTGGGCCGCAGGGCTCTCCTGAATGCTCTCCTGCAGGGCCATCTGCACCGCAGTCCCCCAAGGAACTGTTGAGGTCTTTTTTTGAAACAGGGTCTCACTCTGTCGCCCAGGCTGCAGGGCAGTGGTGCCAAGCCTCTACCTCTGGGCTCAAGCGATCCTCTCACATCAGCTTCCCAAATAGCTGAGATCACAGGTGTGCACCACCGTGCCCGGCTAATTTGTATATTTTTTGGTAGAAATGGGGCTTCACCACGTTGCCCAGCTGGTCTCGAGCTCTTGGGCTCAAGGGATCCACCCGCCTAGGCCTCCCAAAGTGCTGGGATTACAGGCGTGAGCCACCGTACCCAGCTGACTGTTGAGGTCTTGATTCTACCAGTTAATGGCACTACCACCCCCACAGCCCCTCTTCCTTCAGCCTCCATGGGTAACCTGCCAGCAGGTGCCATTAGCTGTGCCTTCTGTGTGTCCTCACCTGACTGCCAAAGCCCACTCTGTAGTTAGAAGCATCTTGTACGTTGGACTGCTAGCCACTCCTAACTGGTGCCCACCTCCAGGTTCTTCAGTCCACGGCCTAAACCCACATCTGGCTCTCTTCACCCTGTGCCGGATGACCCTGCCTGGCCTCTCACAGCATATGGGATAAAGCCGACACTCTGTTGTCTGGTATGGGAGGCCCTGTAGCTCGGCCCAGCCCAACCTTCCAGCCCTGCCTCCAGCCACTTAGCCCATTTCCCTGAACTGCATCCCGTGACCTCACGCACTGGAGCCACACAGCAGGCACTTCCCCATCTCTGTTCTTTCGCTGGACGCACTTGTTCCTTCCAGCTGCAGTCAAATCTACTGTACTTATGTATGGTACCACCCGCAACTGGGCCAGAAACTGTGAGAGCCCACGGCTTTTTTTTTTTTTTTTTTTTTTTGAGACAGAGTCTCGCTCTGTCACCCAGGCTGGAGTGCAGTGGTGCGATCTCAGCTCGCTGCAAGCTCCACCTTCCAGGTTCACTCATGCCATTCTCCTGCCTCAGCCTCCCGAGTAGCCGGGACGACAGGCACCCGCCACCAGGCCTGGCTAATTTTTTTTGTATTTTTAATAGAGACGGGGTTTCACTGTGTTAGCCAAGATGGTCTCGATCTCTTGACCTCGTGATCCGCCCGTCTCTGCCTCCCAAAGGCGGTTTTTAATTCATTCTCACAGCCATGTCCTCTGGCAGAGTGACTGCCTGTGCATGGTCTGTGCCTTTAGTGGCTGAATGAATAAATGAATGGGATATGCACAAATACCTGTTGCCCTAGCACCTCCTGTGGCGAAGCAGGTCACGATGATGTGACAATATCTTGTCATGTAATTGGCTGTGGGGACTCCGCTGGATTCCCAGTTGTGTTACTATTTCCATAGATGGTGGGTTAATGACAGAGAGGGGCGCTCTTAGCCAAGGGATACACTGGGCAGCGTGGCACTACGCTGGAGTGTTCTGGCTGCAGATTCTGTTTGTCATCTGCTGGAAATGTCCATGATGGATTTAATTTTAAAAAACTTTTCTTTCCCAATTTAGGGAATACCCACTCTGGTATACAGACACGACTGGAACTATGAACATCTCTTTATGGACATCAAGAACAAAATGGCGCAGGTGATCCCGATAAACCTGATCCTGTGCATGGGGCTTTCTGCCTTCTCGGTGTGTTTCCTCCATGTTGGGCCTACTCCAGCCTTGCCCCGGGTGTTTGCTGTGAGCCACGGTTTCTGCGGCCTCCCTGAGGACCCCAGGGGGCTCCCTTGCAGAGGGCAAGCAAGACAGCAAATCAGCAAGTTTTCTTGTAGAGTAAAAGCAGATTGACATCTTGTGGGTTCGATTCTTAGGAATGATGTCATGGCCATGCCTGCTGAAGCAGAAAGTCCATGGAACCGGTTTGTTCCTGCTGTCTGCATAGGTAGACCTGTGTGTCTTCTCCATGACCTCCAGGAACTGCCTGCACACAGTGCGCCCAAGTGTCAACTCTTAGAGAGTTGACCCCACATGTGGCTTGGGCAGTGAAGGGGCTCAGCTCTCTTACCAGGTGGTGAGACACCAGAAACCCAGCCCATAGACATCCCTCTCCTGCTTTTCATTTTCCAGGACCCTCTCCCCAGCTCGGTCATTAGTGCCATCAGTGGACAGCTGCAGTCCTACAGCGATGCCTGTGAAGCGCTGTCTATCGTAGAAGTCACTCTGGGGTTTCTGAGCACAGCTGGTGGGGATCCAAACATGCACCTGAATGTGTATACTCAAGACAGCCTGAAAATGGGTGATCAGACGACTCACGTGTTAAAGGTGGGTCTCACACCGAAAAGGAAATCGGCACAGCCCCTCACCCTGGTCTCCTGCTTCCTGCGAGGGATAGGAGCATTCAGGGAGTGCCACTCTAGGCGCTCCTGAAAAGGATGAGGAGACAAGAACAACTGCACACCCAGTGAGTCCAGCATAAACAGGACACACCAGGGACAGTAGAGACAGACGCGCTAGAAATGCCAGCAGTCTAGATAGAGCCCAAATGTGACTGAGTACATGAGGCCCCTGCAAACCGCGTGATGTGAGCAGACTGTGAGGTGCCGCAGGAGGGAACTGGTAGATAGGACAGAGATGGCCTTCACAAGGAGGGAGATCACATGAGTACAGGGCAGAACGAAGAGAAGAATGCCTGTGTGGAGGGCACTCAGGCTCCCTGGTGCACGACACGAGTGCAGGTGTGAGACCTCAGCCCCCACTCAGGAATTCTATTCCTTCTGCAGGCCTTAAACAGATGCCAGTTAAAACACACCATTGCCCTCTGGCAGTTCCTGTCTGCTCATAAGTCTGAACAGCTGCTGCGGCTGCAGAAAGTAAGTCTGGTCTCTTCCTCTCCACTGGACAGAGGGACTGGGCTCCCTTCTCCCTGCAAGCTTTAATGCTTCATTTGCTCTTCCGTCGTTTTAGGAGCCATTTGGGGAAATCAGTTCAAGGTACAAAGTGGATCTGAGCCCGGAAAATGCTAAGCTCCTCAGCACATTCCTAAATCAGATTGGCCTAGATGCCTTCCTGCTAGAGCTGCACGAAATGATACTCTTGAAACTAAAGAACCCCCAAACCGAGGGGAGCTTCAACCCTGAGTGGAGGTATGGATCTGCACACCTACAGGGCAGGGCAGACACAGTGTTGTGCTCTCTCTTGTGATCTTCTATAGACACAAAAATGGTTCTTTTCTTACCACAAGATCCCATTTCCTGCTTTTTGCCATTACCAGGGGACCTGAGGACTGGCTTTTTGGTTTTAATCTCTACTGGGTTTTCTTTAAGCAATTACACAAGTTTTTTTCAGACAAGAGTCTTGCTCTGTTACCCAGGCTGGAGTGCAGTGGAGTAATCTCAACTCACTGCAACCTTGGCTCACTGCAACCTCCACCTCCCGGGTTCAAGCAAGTCTCATGCCTCAGCCTCCCAAGTAGCTGGGACTACAGGCATGTACCACCACGCCTGGCTAATTTTTGTATTTTTAGTAGAGACAGTTTCACTGCGTTGGCCAGGCTGGTCTCGAACTCCCGGCCTCAAGTGATCTGCCCTCCTTGGCCTCTCGAAGTGCTAGAATGAAAAGGCGCGAGCCACTACACCCAGCCTAAAAGTCATATATTCTACTTTTAACAAGTAGACTATGTCAAATAGAGGTACACTTTAAATTTGATAGAAAAAGCTACCTTAGGCCGGGTGTGGAGGCTTACCCTGTAATCCCAGCACTCTGGGAGGCCGAGGTGGGTGGATCACCTGAGGTCAGGAGTTCAAGACCAGCCTGGCCAACTGGTGAAACTGTGTTTCTACTAAAAATACAAAAATTAACCAGGCGTGGTGGTACACGCCTGTAGTCCCACCTACTCAGGAGGCTGAGGCAGGAAAATTGCTTTAACCTGGGAGGTGGAGATTGCAGTGAGCTGAGATCGCACCACTGCACTCCAGCCTGAGCAACAGAGGGAGACTTCATCTCAAAAAAAAAAAAGAATAGAAAAAGCTATACCAATGTATACAGTGTATGAGAATATTCAACATTGGATATTATCCATCTTTTACATAGTTGCCAATCTAATGGCCAAAATGGTATCTCATTTTCACTTGTATTTCTCCATTTACCATGAGGCTGAACGTGTTTTTTATATTTATCCATTTGTATATCATCCTCTGAATTGCCTTTATTTTTTATTTTTTGAGACAGTGTCTCACTCTCACCCAGGCTGGAGTGCAGTGGCACAATCTTGGCTTACTGCAACCGCTGCCTTCTGGGTTCAATCGATTCTCCTGCCTCAGCCTCCCTAGTAGCTGGGATTACAAGTGCCAACCACCATGCCCAGCTAATTTTTTGTATTTTAGTATAGAGACGGGGTTTCTCCATGTTGGCTAGGCTGGTCTCGAACTCCTGACCTCAAGTGATCCACAAGCTTTGGCCACCACACCCAGCCTAAATTACCTCTTAATATCTTTTTCTCTTGCGCTTTGTCTCCGTGATGGTTGTGACAGCTCTTTGCATAGAACAGGGGTTCATCTTCTATGCCGTGTGCCACAGTGCTCTATTTCAGCCTTTAATTTTATGAAGTCAAAGCTGACAGAATTTTCCTAAAAGGGTTTCTATACAAAAACACTTACTAGGATCTTCCTTATCCCAGGATTATAAACTAGCCTTTTTTTTTTTTTTTCTTTTTTTGAGATGGATTCTTGCTGTGTCACCCAGGCTAGAGTGCAATGGTGTGATCTCAGCTCACTGCAACCTCTGCCTCCTGGGTTCAAGCGATTCTTCTGCCTCAGCCTCCCGAGTAGCTGGGACTACAGGCATGCATCTGCCCGGCTAATTTTTTTGTATTTTTAGTAGAGACGGGTTTCACCATGTTGACCAGGCTGGTCTCGATCTCCTGACCTCAAGTGATCTGCCCGCCTCGGCCTCCCAAAGTGCTAGGATTACATGAGTGAGCCACCGCGCCCGGCCTGTCCTCTCTCTTTTTGTGCTTTCACATACTTGTTTTATTCACCAGTTTATGTTTAGGTGTAAAGTAAGGATTTAACTTGATGTTTTCCTGACTAGATCATCAAACTCCAGTCTTCCTCACCAATATGTTTCCTATTTGCTATCTTCCTCCATTATGCTATGTGGCATATACTACATACATTTATGTTCTTTCAACTTATTCAACAAGTCTTTACTAGCCTGTGCTTTTCATGTAGATAAAAAAGATCCCTTTCCTAGAGAATTTCCAGTCTTTGTTAATGTGAAACATGTAATAGAATACAAGGTTTTTTGAATGGGGAGGCCTTGTTTATGCAACCCTGTAAATAAACTTCACCTTGCTAGAGGGCCTGAAGTCATGTGAAGGGGCCAGCACAGGGCTTGCTCCGTGGACTTCTGTCGTGTTTGTGTACTGCATGTGGGAAGCAGCAGTCAGGCACCAGAGCCTTGAACCCAGGATGCTAGTCCCAGTTCAGGAGCTCAGGTCATTGACCTGAAACTGCTCCTCAGGATTTCTGGGGTTTTTTTTTTTTTTTTTTTTTTTGAGGCGGAGTCTCACTCTGTTGCCCAGGCTGGAGTGCGGTGGTGCAATCTTGGCTCACTGCAAGCTCCACCTCCTGGGTTCAAGTGATATTCCTGCCTCAGCCTCCCGAGTAGCTGGGATTACAGGCGCCCACCGCCACACCTGGCTAATTTTTTTATTTTTAGTAGAGATGGGGTTTCTCCATGTTGGCTAGGTTGGTCTCAAACTCCTGACTTCAAGTGATCCACCCGCCTCAGCCTCCCAAAGTGCTAGGATTATAGGTGTGAGCCACTGCACCCGGCCTAGGATTTTAAGTCTTAACGAGCATTTTGGTTCTGCTGATGACAACAGGAAAAAGTGACATGAGGGGACTGATTGGTCCCCTTATGTTATATGGGAGACTTTTTTTTTTTGAGACAGGATCTCAAAAATCTGTGGCCCAGGCTGGAGCGCAGTCGTGCAATCTCAGCTTGCTGTAGCCTCCACCTCCTGGGCTTAAGTGGTCCTCCCACCTCAGCCTCCTGAGTAGCTTGGGACTATAGGCATACACCACCATGTGCCTAGCTAATTTTTGTATTTTTGCTAGAGACAGGGTTTCACCACGTTGCCTAGGCTGGTCTTGAACTCCTGAGCTCCACTGATCCACCCACCTCAGCCTCCCACAGTGCTGGGCTTACACACATGAGCCACAGTGCTGAGGAGACTGTTTTAAATGCTCTCTTATTCTTTGGTTTTTCAGCCTGAGAGACACTCTGGTAAGTTACATGGAAACTAAAGAAAGTGAAATTCTTCCTGAAATGGAATCTCAGTTCCCAGAAGAGATACTGCTCGCCAGCTGTGTCTCAGTGTGGAAAACAGCTGCCGTGCTGAAACGGAATCGACAAATGAGATAGAATTATTTCCTCAGCTATCTTTGGATGACTTTGGTGAGAAGACTCCTCTCGCCTCGTCTGCAGCGTGGACTTCATCACGGACTGGTGCCTCTGCATTCAGAAGGAGAGCTGTCAGCATAGCACCAAATTCAAGACCAGGGCGTGCTACATGAGCTGACAGCTTTTTGAAAGCCGAACTGTTTCTGAACCATGTATATACATGTTCTGAAACTTTCTCATCATATTATGAGTACCGTTCATTGGGAGATGACAATGAAGATTAGATGAAATTGGAAATAAAGCAACATTGTTTACGTTCCAGGAGACACGTAGCTCAGCCACACACCCAGTAATGATCTGTGCCCGCTCACCTCTGGCACTCCCCACCCCCCCCTTTTTTTTTTTCTAATTCTGTACTCACAAAAGAGATTCTCATTTTCTTCTTTCTTCCATTCCCTTAAATTCTGAGTATTTTACATATATTTCTGGGTTCCCAAGATGATGTGAAAAACTACCAGACTGTTTTTTGTCTTCTCACAAAGACAAGAAAAATCAGGGCATTTTGTGAGTGCCTTAAGATCAAACTAACAAGATCTGACCCGCACCCTCACAATGAGTCACTGCCCCACTTCAGAGGGTAAGAGCCAAAAGCCTCATTGTGAAAAGCACTGGACATGGACCAGGGACACCGTCAGGACCTTGGTTTTCTCACGCGTAAAATGGAGAGTGGATTAATCGCCAAAGATTCTTCTGATCTGATATTTTGAAATTATAAGAGAAACTAGATGACTGTAAACTTGGTCACAGGCCTGGTTCTGGCAGTTCTTTGGGGACTTTTTTTCTAGCATTATGCCAAATAAACATGCAGTCTCAGTGTGCTCTCACGTGTATGAATATCTAGTCCTCTCTGTGGTTCTCAGCCAAGACATAAAAACTAGGACTCAGAGCGCATACAAAACCAGTTATGTTTCAGAAAGAGGGAAGAGAGTCCCCGAGCCCAGATCTTGTGCTGCTTTTCTCACTGAAGTGTTGCCTTTTTTCTTTCCAAAATCTGCTTTGATACTTAGGACCTCTCTGGACTAATTTCTCTTCCTAGACAGCTCAGCACAGCTATTGATATGTTAGAGGCAGTATCCTTAATATTCATTCTAAATGAGTTAACGACTTAACCTGAAATTGGGCCTAAGGAGTGAGAGCTACAAAAATACAAAATGCTTGTCCAGGACTCAGCTATGCATACCTTGAGCAGCGCTGGCAAGAGGCACGGAAGGAACTGTGCTCCGTTCTCCTCACTGTGATGGTGCCGCCACAGTGTCTGATGAAGGGCAGAGTGACCCAGACTGCAGGCAGTAACTGACTTCACACAGTCCCTGGCATTTAGTCATCTGTGATTGTTTTATCACTCTGGACTGTGCAGAGCCACCTGCCACCGAGATCTGCATTCCAACTGCCTATGAATGCGTGTGGGGGCCGGGGGCTGGCTTGCCATTCTGACTACCTATGAACGGGTGTGGGGGCCAGGGGCTGGCTTGCTGACGTCTTCAACTTGAGCTCCTTTGATAACTCAGAGCTAGCCGTCAGGTGGCAGCTCACACCCAGACTCACTGGCCACACCTCAGCAGGACCCAGACTCACTGGCCACACCTCAGCACGGGGGAGTCGAGTGTCAGTCTCTTTCTGTGAAGGCTTTTTTTTCCTTTGGCCTGGGAATTTTTCCCATTTTTATGAAGGGGTTTTCAATTGTTTCATTTTGTATGCTGTGCTTCAAAGCCTTAACTGTCAAATCTTACATTATCTTGTTTGTACAGAAATATACTGGCCTAGCAGTGGCAAAAAAAAAAAAAAAAGTGAATTTTATTTTACTTGTCATACCTGTCTTAATAAACTGGAGTTTTGCTGCTAAAGAACCCTTCTCTCTGGGGGCAGAGCTTCTATTTATGGCACATAGACATCAACTAGGCTTTTGGGAATCGTTTGTGGAAATGTCCTTTAGAAGCACCCATGAAGTAGTATGTTCAGACTGTGCACACAGAAAACATGCTCTGCCTTCGAATGTGAGGTGGTAGACTTTTCCTCTGGACAAAATGACAGCAGCCTGGCGACTCCACAGTGGAGTTGAGCGCCACTCCCTGTAGCCGATCTGGGACTGAAACGCTTACACCTCTGCCTCAGAGAGGAGTCCCCCATGCCCGCCTGAAATGACTTCACTGGAAACAGCAGGGCTGCAGCTAATAGGAGTACAGGTAGGAGCTAACTAACTTCACCCAGGAGTCCACTTGTGGGGTAAGAGATAAACAGTAAGTCTTCCAGGAGCCCACTGACGTTTGAGTGCTAAAAATGCCCCTTTAGGGGGAAAACTGCATTTTCTCTTCCAAAAAGGAAAGGTTCTTCCAGGCGAGAAACCTGTGGTCTGGAATCACAGCGAGAAGAAGTGGCATGCTGGCCTGCACCGGAAGACTCACTTTGTCTGCCCTGTGCCAGCCTCATCTCACCCTGCAGGTCCTGTTTCTGCCATGGATGCCTCATCACCAACCCTGACCTGCCCCCTCCCAACCCTTTATGCATCCTCACTCCCACTCATACCCGCCTCCCTGGATAGTTCCCTGCTGCAGAGTTCTTTCTGCTTTCAGCCCTACCTTGGTGGTGATTTACCTGAAAATCTTCACAACTGATCATTATCTCCTTGTCTTCCAGACCTGACTGAAAAAATTAGGTGTGCACACCCGTAATCCCAGCTACTTGGGAGGCTGAGGTGTGAGGATTGCTTGAGCCTGGGAGTTTGAGGCTGCAGTGAGCTATGATTGCATCACTGCACTCCAATCTGGGTGACAGAGTGAGACCCTGTCTCAAAAAAATAAAAATAACATAAGGACCTTATTGTATGTGCAAATTATTTGCCTTTCATTAATAGTTATAAGACTTTGTTCATGTGTTAACTGAGAAGGCCCTGAGTTATTTCAGTTATTCCTGTATGTTCAGGCAATTCCAATTTAGAACCAAACTTCCAGTGATAAATATTGGGAAGAAAATGACAGCTCAGGGCCATTTTCTTAGGTAAAGCCACTCAAGTCTAGCCATGCGCACAGGCACTAGTGTGCTGAAGGAAAACACCTCTGATTTGATACATAAAGTGTGAAGGTTGCATAAACTGGGGAGGTGGCCGGAGAAAACCTGAGCCTCGAGCTGAGTAACCATCCAAGCCATGATTAGCATTTATATTGCATTCTGCATTTTTCTCATCCCATCACCTTCGTTAAGTTCAACCGTTACCATTACGAATCCTGTTTCCAGCTGGAAAAACAAGCACCAGGAAAGTGCATCCCCCCGCCCCCCCCCCTAGCAACTTTGGTCAGAAGTCACACCTAATCACCCTCTCTGCGGGATACGCGGGGGATAGCCCTTTTGAGGAGGTGGGGTTGTATGCGAAAGCAACCTGGGGCCAAAGCAGGAGGAAGCTGGAGAGGCTGGAGGGGCCTGGGGTCCAGCAAGTGCTCCACCAGGCTGCCCCTGCTCAGGTGCTCCACCAGGCTGCCCCTGCTCAGGTGCTCCACCAGGCTGCCCCTGCTCAGGTGCTCCACCAGGCTGCCCCTGCTCAGGTGCTCCACAGCCCATAAAAAATGCCTTCAGCCCTGCTGTGCTTCCCCTCACACCTAAACTTACTAAAAGGGTCCTACCTTCCCCAGTATTCCTTCATGATCACTGCTACCTGTGCCCTGAAAAACAACAGAACCTCAACCCAGAGGACAGCCACTTCCTCAGAACCCACGATCTTTGCCCCATTGCCACAGGTCCATGAGTGACTCCTAATGACCAAATCCAAGGGCTCCTTCGCCCTGAGCACTCTGGAACCCAACAAAGCCGACACACAGCCCAGCCCAAATGGGCCTGAGTGTGGGTCCTGGCTCTCCCATTTGCCAGCTCTACAGCCATGGCAAGAGGCTCAACCTCTCTAAGCTTCAGTTTCCTCGTCTGTGAAATATCTGTCAGTGCTCTTAAGGGAGGAGACCACCCTTCATATTGTCTTACGCCCAATTTCTGCCTCCAAAGACAGAAGTAAAAACTAAAAGGCAGAAATGAAATCTACAAGCAGACAGCCTGGCGCCACACCCTGGGCCTGGTAGTTAAAGATCGACCCCTGACCTAATTGGTTATGTTATGTATAGATTACAGACAGTGTATAGAAAAGCACTGTGAAAATCCCTGTCCTGTTCCCTTCTAATTACTGGTACATGCAGCCCCCAGTCACGTACCCCTTGCTTGCTCAATCGAGACTCTCTCACACGGACCCCCTGAAAGTTGTGAGCCCTGAAAAGGGCCAGGAATTTCTCACTCTGGGAGCTCAGTTGTTGGAGACGTGAGTCTTACCGAAGCTCCCGGCTGAATAAAGCCCTTCTTTAACTCGGTGTCTGAGGGGTTTTGTCTGCGGTTTGTCCTGCTACATTTCTTGGTTACCTGACCAGGAATCGAGGTGATTAACGGATGGTCCAGGCAGCCCCTTAGGCAGCTTAGGCCTGCCCTATGGAGCATTCCTGTGGGGGACTCCAGCCAGCTTGAGTGATGCGGATCCTGAGAGCGCTCTCGGGTAGGCAATTGCCCCAGTGGAATGCCTGGCCAGAGCAGCGCATGGCAGGCCCCCGAGAGGGATCAACGCAGTGGAACGCCTGGCCAGAGCGGCGCATGGCAGGCCCCCGAGAAGGATCAATGCAGTGGCTGAACACCAGGAAGGAACTGCCACTTGGAGTCCGGACATCTGAAACTTGGTAAGGCTGGTCGTTGGAACTTGCCCACTCCATTTGAGTGGAAGCGTGGCCTGATCACCCACGGCGTGCCTGTACTGGCACTTTGGTTTTTGTTTTTGACTTGACTTGGATTGCGTAATACTTTGGTTTTGGTTTTGACCTGGCTTGGATTTCCTGATACTCTGATTTTGGTTTTGATTCTGGTTTGGTGTAAACTGTAAAAGTGTGTGTGTGCCCTTTTTACCTGTTCTTTGTTTTGTAGTATGCGTGTAGGGTGAGCATGATGTTTTGTCTCGAAGAAGCATGGGTCAAGCACAATGTAAGCCCACCCCACTAGGAACTATGCTGAAAAATTTCAAGAAAGGATTTAAGGGAGACTATGGAGTACTATGACACCAGGAAAACTTAAAACTTTGTGTAAGATACACTGGCCAGCATTAGAGGTAGGTTAGCCATCAGAAGGAAGCCTGGACAGGTCCCTTGTTTCAAAGGTATGGCACAAGGTAACCTGTAAGCCAGGGTACCCAAACCAGTTCCGGTACATAGACACTTGGTTACAGCTGGTTTTAGACTCCCCACCCGCCCGCCCCAACAGTGGTTGAGAGAACAACAGCATAAGCGGCTGGCAGAGGCGAGGAAAGACCAGCAGAGAGAAAGAGGAAGAGACAGACAAAGAGGGAGTCAAAGACAGAAAGAGACAGAGGCAAAAGGAAAGTCAAAGAGAAAGAAAAACAATAGGGAAAGAAAAAAAAGAGATACATATACAAGTAGTAAGAAAAAAAAAACAACACTGTGCCCTATTCCTTTAAAAGCCAAGATAAATTTAAAACCTATAATTGATCATTGAAGGTATTCTCCATAACCCTATAACACTCCAGTACCACTTTGTTGTCAGTGTAAACAAGGGCATATCCCGAAAGCACTGAGGCCTTCCTATCAACAATCCGTAACCCAGTAACCCATGGATGGCCCAAATGCATTCAATCTGTAGCAGCAACTGCTTTGCTAACAGAGAAAAGTTAAAAAATAACTTTTAGAGGAAACTTCATTGTGAGCACACCTCACCAGTTCAGAAGTATCCTAAGGAAAAAAAAAAAAAGGATGATTTAACATTAACTACTGAAAATTCTCTTAACCCAGCAGGTTTCCTAACAGGGGATCTAAATCTTAATTACCATACAAAGGCCCGACCAGACCTAGGAAGAACTCCCTTCAGGACAGGATGATCTATGGTTCCTCCCAAGTAATTAAAGGAAAAAAAAAAAGCCATCTATACCAATTCTAAGTTAATTTGGACAAAACAAGGTCTTACTAATAGCAAAGGATAATTAAAATCCCCAGCTTACAAGGTTTTCAACAAAAGTAAAACTTGCTAAAAGTTAACAGTGTAACATGTATTATAGTAACTTCTAATCTTGTGGCCTTAGTCTAGTCCACAGACATAAAAGAAGTTCGCTTTGGAAAAGAATGGTTATCATCTTCGGGAAAAAAAAAAGGCGGCCGGGCGTGGTGGCTCACGCTTGTAATCCCAGCACTTTGGGAGGCCGAGGCGGGCGGATCACGAGGTCAGGAGATCGAGACCGCGGTGAAACCCCGTCTCTACTAAAAATACAAAAAAAAATTAGCCGGGCATGGTGGTGGGCACCTGTAGTCCCAGCTACTCGGAGAGGCTGAGGCAGGAGAATGGCGTGAACCCGGGAGGCGGAGCTTGCAGTGAGCCGAGATTGGGCCACTGCACTCCAGCCTGGGCGACAGAGCGAGACTCCGTCTCAAAAAAAGGAAAAAAGGGGGGGGTGGGGAAAGAATTTACGTAAAAAGAGTGTTATATGGTAAATTCTTGCCCTGAAATAAATTAACTGGTTGTTTAAAGAAATGTTTGTAATAAGTCAGAAAGTTGAGGTATGTCGAAGAATTGTCTGCGAAAGTCGTGAAAGACAAAAATGTTATAAAAAATTATGCAAGAAATGTTGTATAATTTAAAAGTAACTAGGCCTCCTAAATGTAAAACTATTGGGAAAAAAAACCAGTTTATGTGCAAGTGTCAGGCCTCTGAGCCCAAGCTAAGCCATCCCCTGTGACCTGCACATATACATACAGATGGCCTGAAGCAACTGAAGATCCACAAAAGTGAAAATAGCCTTAACTGACGACATTCCACCATTGTGATTTGTTTCTGCCCCATCCTAACTGATCAAAGTACTTTGTAATCTCCCCAACCCTTAAGAAGCTTCTTTGTAATTTCCCCCACCCTTAAGAAGGTTCTTTGTAATCTCCCCTACCTTTAAAGAAGGTTCTTCGTAATTCTTTGTAATCCCACCCTTGAGAATGTGCTTTGTGAGATCCACCCCCTGCCTGCAAAACACTGCTCCTAACTCCACCGCCTATCCCAAACCTACAAGAACTAATGATAATCCCACCACATTTTGCTGACTCTCTTTTCGGACTCAGCCCACTTGCACCCAGGTGAAATAAACAGCCTTATTGCTCACACAAAGCCTGTTTGGTGGTCTCTTCACACAGATGCGCGTGACATTTGGTACCGAAGACCCGGGACGGGAGTACTCCTTCTGGAGACCGGTCCCTATCCTCGCCCTCACTCCATGAGGAGATCCACGTATGACCTCGGGTCCTCAGACCAACCAGCCCAAGGAACATCTCACGAATTTCAAATCGGGTAAGCGGTCTTTTCACTCTCTTCTCCAGCCTCTCTTGCTACCCTTCAATCTCCCTGTCCTTCCAATTCCAGTGCTTTTTCCTCTCTAGTGGAGACAAAGTAGAGACAAAGGAGACACATTTTATCCGTGGACCCAAAACTCCGGCGCCAGTCACGGACTCGGGAAGACAGTCTTCCCTTGGCGTTTAATCACTGCAGGGACGCCTGCCTGATTATTCACCCACACTCCATTGGTGTCTAATCCCCACCGTTCCAGAATAAAGCTGTGTCCGTCAGACAGCCAGCGCGATATCTCCTCTTCCTCCTGGAAGTGGCAAGTACTCTCCCCTACTTCCCTTAAACTCACATTTCTGAAGAACAATAACCTTTATGAGCCTAATACATCCCTTCATTCTATTAGGTCTATCCATCCTTACCCTACTCTTTGCAACAGGGCTTTACGCAGTCACCCCCACTACTTGGACTGCACCCCAAAAACTTGTCATCCCTACTATCTTCTGTCTAATCATACTCCTATTCACCATTCTCAACTACTCATAAATAACCTGCTCTTATTTACACTGCCCGTTTACATTGTTTCTCCAAGACATCACTGCTGATATCTCCTGGTGATATCCCCAAACCGCCACTCTTGACTCCTGCTTGGAGTGGATAGATGATCTTTGGTGACAGGGCACCCTCCAATACTTCCGCCCTGATGAAGTTCTATTCTTTACTTTTATACTCAATCTTACTCGCATTCCCATTCTTATGGCACTCTCTACCTCTCCCCAGTTACCTCCAGCATCCTATCAATCTCACCCACTCCCTCCTCACTACCTCCAATCCTTCTCTAGCAAAGAATTGTTAGCTATGCGTTTCCCTTTCTTCCTGCTTTTACACAGCCATCCCTGCTCTACAGGCCAACTGGGCTACCTGTCCTGTCTCCCTGCACCTCAGAACCTCCTTTAATAGCCCTCATCTTTACCCGCCTGAGGAACTTCTTTATTTTCTAGATAGATTTGGTGAGAACTCCCCAGACATTTCACATCAACAGGCTGTCACACTTCTCCGCATCTACTTACGGCACCTTTCTCCTTATGCCAGTTCCATCCCCCCCATATTTGGACCCCTAACCACACAAACAACCATCCCTGTTGCCGCTCCTTTATGCATCTCCCGACAACAGCCTACTGGAATTCCTTTAGGCAACCTTCCACTGTCCAAATGTTCCTTTACTCTTTATCTCCAGAACCCAGCCACACATGTTACCAAACAGATGGGAGCATTCCAACTTCGCATTACTGACAAGCCCTCTATCATTACTGACAAACTAAAAAACATTGGCAGTCGCTATTGTTTAGGAAGACACCTACCCTGCATCTCACTCCATCCTTGGCTACCCTCCCCAGCTCGTCTGAATCTCCTCCTAGCCCCTCCTCTTGCTCATACCGAGCCCCATGAATAGCAGTGAAAGGTTACTCGTAGACACTATGCGCTTTATCATACACCAGGAGAACTGAACCCCTCCCTCTACGCAGTTGCACCATCAATCCCCATTATAATCTCTAACGGCTGCTGCCCTTGCTGGACCTCCAGGATTCTGGGTGCAGGATTCCTCTTTGAGTTCACCCTCTCACCTTGCCACTTTACATTTCCAGTTCTGCCTGACACAAGGTCTCTTTTTAAGTGGCTCTTCCACCTACATGTGCCTACCTGCCAACTGGACGGGCACATGTACTCTAGTCTTCCTTACCTCCAAAATCCAGTTTGCAGATGGGAACAAACAACTGCCTGTCCCCCTCATGACATCAACACAACAAAAAAGAGTCATCTCACTAATCCCTTTACTTGTGGGTCTACTTTCTGCCTCCACTATTGCACTTGGAACTGGAATAGCAGGCATCTCAACCTCTGTCACAACAGTCTGCAGCCTCTCTAATGACTTCTCTGCTCGCACTACAGACAGATCACAAACTTCATCTGTTCTCCAAGCCCAGGTTGACTCTTTAGCTGCAGTTGTCCTCCACAACGGCCAACGCCTCGATTTACTCACTGCTGAAAAAGGAGGACTCTGTATATTTTTAAATGAAGAGTGTTGTTTTTACCTAAATCATTCTGGCCTGATGTATGACAACATAAAAAAACTCAAGGATAGAGCCCCAAAACTCGCCAGCCAAGCAAACAATAACGTTGAACCCCCTTGGACACTCTTTAATTGGACGTCCTGGGTACTCCCAATTCTTAGTCCTTTAATACCTATTTTTCTCCTTCTTTTATTCGGACCTTGTGTCTTTCGTTTAGTTTCTCAATTCATACAAAATCACATCTAGGCCATCATCAATAATTCTATATGACAAATGCTCCTTCTAACAACACCACAATATCACCCCTTACCCCAAAATCTTTTTTCAGTTGAATTTCTCCCACTGTAGGTTCCCACACCGCCCCTGATCCTGCTCGAAGCAGCCCTGAGAAACATCGCCCATTATCTCTCCATACTACCCCCCAAATTTTTCACCGCTCCAAAACTTCACCACTACTTTGTTTTGCTTTTCTTATTAATATAAAACAGGAATGTCAGCCCTCTGAGCCCAAGCTAAGCCATCATATCCCCTGTGACCTGCACAGATACATCCAGACGGCCTGAAGCAACTGAAGATCCACAAAAGAAGTGAAAATATCCTTAACTGGTGACACTCCACCACTGTGATTTGTTTCTGCCCCATCCTAACTGATCAATGTACTTTGTAATCTCCCCCACCCTTAAGAAGGTTCTTTGTAATTCTCCCCACCCTTGAGAGTGTACTTTGTGAGATCCACCCCCTGCCCACAAAACATTGCTCCTAATTCCACTGCCTATCCCAAACCTACGAGAACTAATGATAATCCCACCACCCTTTGCTGACTCTTTTCGGACTCAGCCCACCTGCACCCAGGTAAAATAAACAGCCTTGTTGCTCACACAAAGCCTGTTTGGTGGTCTCTTCACACGGACACGCTGACACAAGGTGTATAAGAAAAGTAAATATACCTTTGGTAAAAGGATTATAAGAAGGCATAAGAATGTACATTTTTACCTAGATTAAAAGGTTAAAAATTTTTTTGAAGGTTTAAGCAAGTTTTAAAACGTTAATTATAAAAAAAATTGTGTGTAAACAATATTAGCTAAAGTTAAAGGGGTATCATCCAGGTTTTCTGTGAACTGGACATTAAAGTAAAAACACAATGGGTTTTTCTTAAAGCACTAACTTACTCTTTAACAAAGATTATAAAAGGTTAAAAAGAGTCTATAAAAATCTTATGGTCTGACATTAAAAATTGAATGAATATGCATACAAAGTTTTATCAAAACTAAGTTTAACATTAATAGCACGCTAATATAAAGGTGAAATTTAGCTTATCCGGTATAAAAATCATACAGAAAGCATTATTAAATATAAAATAGTGTTTGGCTTTCTTTGGTTTAAAAACTAACAAAAATAGGTGCTAAAGGAAATTTCTCAGTAAAAAGGCACCAAAGACTATGAAGTCCACTCTTGATGTCCCCACATTTGAAACAAAAAGTCAGTTTCTTAGAAATTATGTACTTGGTTTATCTTCCACTTTCCTTTCCCTCAAAACTAAAAGTCTTTTAGCACAGGTACCACCCCTAGAATTTCCAGTAAACCAGCACCAGCCTGAAGATCACCTTCTTATCAAAGGGAGGAAAGAAAACAAACTAGCCTAGGAAGGACCCTACCTTGTGCTGCTAACCACCGAGACTGCTGTTTGTACAGCGGAAAACGGAGGGACTCATCACGCCCGAGTCAAAGCTCCACCCCCTCCGGAGTAGTGGGCCACAGTCCCAGGGGAAAATCCTACCAAACTAAAGCTAAGAAAAATTTAACTCTTTTATCTATTCTATTACTCTTTCTTCTTTGCTCGCTCTATTGCTGACCATCTGGTTATTAACATAACCAAGTGGATTTTGCCTGAAACTACTGCATTGAATGCTTGCCTTGTTACACCTTGTGGGGACTTGCCAAGTCAAAGACAGCTCTCGACTTCAGAAAAGTATCTCTGTCCCTCCTGACTCTCCTCAGACTGGGCATTAGTAAATTAGTACCATTTAATCGGGGGAAATTTCGATAAAGACTCCAGTGTTAACCAGGAGTCTTGCTCCCCAGTGCAGAGCTTTTATGCTGTAGTTGGGCCAACATTCTGTGGACCACTAAAGAGCAAGGATGGACTGCCCCAACCGGTTTCTGTAATTTCCCAAAATCATACATTTATTTTACTAGAGGATCATAGAAGTTAAAAACTTAAAACAAGCTTTGGCAATTAAGACAGCATACCAAGATGCAAATGCCTGGTTGTAATGGATCAAATATTCCATCCGCACGTTAAACAAAAGCAACTGTTATGCTTGTGCACATGACAGGCCAGAGGCCCAGACTGTCCCCTTTCCACTAAGGTGGTCCTCTAGTCGACCAGGTGTGGGCTGCATGGTGGCTCTTTTCCAGGATTCTACAGCCTGGAGTAATAAGTCGTGCCAAGCTCTCTCTGCTATATCCCAAAGTCTGGCACCCTGCAGGTCAGCCCCCGAGGGCCATCCAGCCTCTGTCTCCCAACACTAAGTTCACTTCATGTCTCTCACAACAGGGAGGAAACTTAGCATTCCTTGGAGACCTGAAGGGATGCAGTGAGCTTAAAAATGTTCAAGAGCTTATCAATCAGTCAGCCCTTGTTCATCCCTGAGCGGATGTGTAGTAGTATTGTGGTGGACCTTTACTGGGCACTCTGCCAAATAACAGGAGTGGCACTTGTACTTTAGTCCAATTGGCTATCCCTTTCACCCTGGCATTTCATCAACCAGAGGAAGGAAAAATAAGACATCGTAAAGCGAGAGAAGCCCCTTATGGGTCTTTCGACTCTCACATCCATTTAGACGCAACTGGAGTCCCACGGGGAATACCAGATCAATTTAAAACTTGAAATCAAATAGCTGCAGGATTTGAGTCAATATTTATTTGTTAAGTGACAGTTAATAAAAATGTAAATTGGACAAACTACATCTATTACAACCAACAGCAATGAGCTTTTCATGAGTTAAAAGAAAAACTCAAGTTGGCCCCAGCCCTCAGGCTACCCAACCTGACAAAACCCTTTACACCCTATGTGTCAGAAAGAGAAAAAATGCAGTTGGAGTTTTAACCCAGACTGTGGGGCCCTGGCCAAGGCCAGTGGCCTATCTCTCAAAACAACTAGACGGGGTTTCCTAAGGCTGGCCCCCAAATCTAAAAGCCCTGGCAGCAACCGCCCTGTTAGCACAAGAAGCAGATAAACTAACCCTTGGACAAAACCTGAATATAAAGGCCGCCCATGCTGTGGTAACTTTAATGACTACCAAAGGACATCATTGGTTAACAAATGCTAGATTAACCAAGTACCAAAGCTTGCTAAGTGAAAATCCCCACATAACCATTGAAGTTTGCAACACCCTAAACCCCGCCACCTTGCTCCCGATATGAGAGAGCCCAGGTGAACATAAGAGTGTAGAGGTGTTGGACTCAGTTTATTCTAGCAGGCCCAACCTCCGAAACCATCTTTGAACATCAGTAGACTGTGAGCGGTACGTGGACGGGAGCAGCTTCGCCAGCCCCTGCAAAGTGACTCTGAGGAAGACAAGCCCTGCTCCAGTCACACCCGGAAGCTGACTGGTCCACGCACGGCCAAAGCATGAGAAAACTCATCGTGGGACTCATTTTCCTTAAAATTTGGACTTGTACAGTAAGGACTTCAACTGACCTTCCTCAGACTGAGGACTGTTCCCAGTGTATACATCAAGTCACTGAGGTAGGACAAAAAGTTGCTACAGTCCTATTATTTTACGATTAAGTGTACCAGGACTCTAAAAAAAAAAAAAAAAACTTGTTTGTATAATGCTATTCTATGCAAGGTATGTAGCCCAGGAAATGACCAATCTGATGTGTGTTATGACCTATCTGAGTCTCCCATGACCACAGTTTTTGAAATAAGATTAAGGACTGAGGACTGGTAGGGACTCATAAACGATACGAGTAAAGTGTTAACCAAAACAAAAGAAAAAGGGGTGCCCAAACAAGTCACCTTAAAGTTTGATGCCTGTGCTGTCATTAATAGTAATAAATTAAAAATAGAATGTGGTTCCCTTAATTAGAAAAGAGGCTATATGACAAAAAATAAGTACATTTGTCATAAATTAAAACTGTGTGGAAATAAATGTAAATACTGGTCTTGTGTCATTTAGGCTACTTAAATAAAAAAAAGGATCCTGTCCACCTCTGAAAAGGAAAAAGTGGCCCTTCCTGTACCAGTGGTCAGTGTAACCCCTTAGAACTAGTAATAACCAACCCCCTTGATCCTCGCTGGAAAAAAGGGGAGCATGTAACCCTAGGAATCGATGGGGCTGGACGGGATCCTTGAGCAAATATCATGGTTTGAGGAGAAGTTTATAAACGCTCTCCTGAGCCAGTATTTCAAACCTTCTATGATAAACTGAATGTGCCAGTACCGGAAATTCCAGGAAAAACAAGACATTTGTTTTTGCAATTAGCTGAGCATGTAGCCCAGTCTCTCAATGTCACTTCATGTTACGTATGTGGAGGAACTGTAATGGGAGATCAATGGCCATGGGAAGCCCGAGAATTAGTACCTACAGTTGTACCCAGTTCCTGATGAATTCCTGGCTCAAAAGAATCACCCTGATAACTTCTGGGTCCTAAAAGCCCCAATCATTAGACAATACTGTATATAGCAAGAGTGGGGAAGGACTTCACCTGGGAAGACTCAGCTGCTTTAGGCAAAAACTGTACACTACTACTACAAAAACAGCCACCTAGTGGAGTTCAAACCACACTAAGAAAAATCCATTTAGTAAATTCCCAAAGTTGCAAAACGTGTGAATCCACCCGGAGTCCCACAGAGACTAGACAGCCCCCACTGGATTATACTGGATATGTGGGCATAGAGCTTACACCAAATTACCCGACCAGTGGGCAGGTGGTCATGTTATTGGCACTATTAAACCATCTTTCTTCCTACTGCCCATAAAGACAGGCAAACTCCTGGGCTTCCCTGTGCTTCCTGCAAAAAGAGAAGCATAGCTATAAAAAAATCAAAAGATAATAAATGGCCCCCTGAAAGAATCATACAATATTACGGGCCTGGTAATTAGGCACAAGATGGCTCATAGGGATACCCGACCCCCATTTACATGCTCAACTGAATCATACAGTTACAAGCTGTCTTAGAAATAACCACTAATAAGACCGGCAGAGCCTTGACTATTCTGGCCTGGCAGGAAACTCAGATGAGTAATGCTATCTATCAAAATAGATTGGCTCTCGACTACTTGCTAGCAGCTGAAGGAGTCTGTAAAAAATTTAACCTTACTAATTGCAATTGCTGTCTACACATAGATGATCGAGAGCAATTAGTTGAAGACATAGTTAGAAATATGACAAAACTGGCACATGTGCCCGTGCAAGTGTGGCATGGATTTGATCCTGGAGCCATGTTTGGAAAATGGTTCCCAGCACTAAAAAGATTTAAAACTCTTATATTAGGAGTTACAATAGAAACTCTTTTGTAGGAGTTACAATTAAAACTCTTATATTAGGAGTTACAATAGAAACCTGCGTTCTGCTCCCTTGTTTGCTACCCGTACTTTCTTCAAATGATAAAAAGCTTCATCGCTACCTTAATTCACCAAAATGCTTCAGCACAACTGTACCATATGAATCACTATCGATCTGTCTTGCAAGAAAACATACGTAGTAAAAATAAAAGTGACAACTCCCACTACTGAGTGAGATTCTCAGAGAGGAGGAATAAGGGAGGAGACCACTCCTCATATTGCCTTACGCCCAATTTCTGCCTCCAAAGAGAGAAGTAAAAACTAAAAGGCAGAAATGAAATCCACAAGCAGATAGCCCTGCACCACACCCTGGGCCTGGTAGTTAAAGACTGGCCCCTGACCTAATTGGTTATGTTCTGTATAGATTACAGACAGTGTATAGAAAAGCACTATGAAAATCCCTGTTCTGTTCTGTTCCGTTCTAATTACCGGTGCATGCAGCCCCCAGTCACGTACCCCCTGCTTGCTCAATCGATCATGACCCTCTCACGCAGACCCCTTAGAGTTGTGAGCCTTGAAAAGGGACAGGAATTGCTCACTCAGGGAGCTCGGTTTTTGGAGAGTTGAGTCTTGCCGAAGCTCCCGACCGAATAAAGCCCTTCTTTCTTTAACTCGGTGTCTGAGGGGTTTTGTCTGCAGCTTGTCCTGCTACGCTCTGGTGGGAAAAGACGCCACAGCAGCAGAGCAGGGTGCGCGGGGTGCAGCGGGTGACGCTCATTCGTTGAAAACTGACCCTGCTTTCAAAGCCTTGTCAGTTCCCAAAGCTGTATGAAGCCTTTCCTGAGCCTCAAACTCTAACTAGAGTCTAATCTCATCTTCTGTATTTTCCCCTTTGTTAGTCCAAACTGCGCCATTTTGTAAGCCCCCTTCCATTTTGCAGACCTTGGTCAAAGTGAAACATTCCACGGGGGTTCGAGCCATGAGAAACAGCCTGCCTCTTAACATATTCTGCTGGGACAAAGTGCGAGGAACACCACATTCTGCCTGAACCACCTCATCCTGGGAACACGTTAACATCTTCCCGAACAGCAAGCCATACTGCCTAGATCCCTCCTGCCCAGGCCTACGAGTACTCCAGCCTGTAATCGCTGGTGGGCTCTGGCATGAAGCTGGTCCCCCCCAGGTGTTTGCAATATACCTGTGTTGCTGTAGAACCGCCCGCGCGCCGGCACTCTCACTCTGCGTCATTCTTTAACCTTCACCTTCCCTTCAAAACCTAACACGCTTGACGTTTATATTCAGACTATTTTATATATATATATATATATATATATATATATACACACACACACACACATATACCCTTCTGAATCCTCCCAGTAGAATATAAAACCACGGGTTAAACTGCTACACTTCAGCTTCACTGGCTGCCTTTCAGAGCTTCAAATACACCAACCTCTTTCCCACCCCGGGACCTTCATGCCAAAGCTGTTCCATTCACCCGCCATGCTCTTTCACTCACCCTTCAGGTGTCTTCAATATCGCCTCTCAGGCCTTTCCCAACCACAAATAAATACACATTCTCCCCACAAATAAATACATATTCTCCCTCACAGTACTTCGCACAACACCTGGCACAGCGAGAGCACTGAACCAACACTCGTTCAACTGAGGAGCACAAGGTAAGAACCAAGACCCCCCAAGGTCGCCCGTACTTTGGTAGGGGAAGCTTTCTGCCCAGCAAGGTCCAACCCAGATGAAACCCATTCCAAGTCTGCAGCCCCGCCGTGAGTCCAGCCCGCTAAACTGTGAAGAATTTAAATACACGACACCTGCCCTCAAAAGCTTGAGGGCACCCCTGAGCTGCCGTCGAGGTGGGGGGCGTCAACGACAGGCGCTCAGTAAGTGCTCCTGAGGCAACCGCCGGGCTGTCCTGGACCTGGTGAATCCTTTCCGGGTTCGGCAAAGGGGGACGCTGACCCGGCCAAGGAGTGGGACAGGCAGTGCTGGACCACCCTTTTCCAAGCGCGGAGATGCCGTGCCCGCCGGCTCTCAACAGGGCGAGCGGCCCTCCAGCCGTGCAGAGCGCAGCGCTTGCAGCGGGGACAGCAGAGGCGGGACGGGCGTCACGGAGTTCCCGGGTCCTCGCGCGGTCACTTACCTGGCCTCAGCTATCCGCTGAAAATGGGCGGACGGACTCCCGGGATCCGAGCCGATATCGCGCGCGGCCCCGCGGAGCAACTTGAAGCCGTGTGCGTGCCTGTGCGTTCACGCAAGGGCTCACCCGGCCGCCACGGGCTTCTGAAGACCCAGGTGGGAAGTGCGGCCCGGGAAAGCGCAAGCATCTCCATGGCAACGAGGGCGGATGGCGCCTGCGCGAGTCACTTCCGGAAGTGACATGCGGGCGGGGTGCCCGAGACAAAGCCATGGCCCTGGAGGCGTCGGGAGGGCCGCCGGAGGAAACGCTGTCACTGTGGAAACGGTAATGCTGTCAGGCGACGCGCACGAGGCGGGGGATGAGGCCGGGCGGCCCTTCGCGCACCTTCCGAGCTCGTAGTCTTCAGGCTGTGGAATCGGAGCCGCCACCGCCCGAGCCTTCGAAGCACGGCCCAGCTTCCGGCGCGGGAGCGGAGGGATCTCAGGAGTTGTAGTCCGCGGGGTGGGCGCGGTTCTCGCTTCCGGCCAGTTCGTTTGGCCTGCGCTTGCCCGGGTCTCCGCCGCTTGGGCTCCTAGGGACTGTGGCGTCACCGGTACGTCCCTTGCTTTCCCCTGAAGCGGGAGAAGACCCGGCAGAGGCGCTCTGTTCGCTGCAGCCGCGCGGGTGGAGGAGGCAGAGTCTGGGGTGTGACCCTGACCAAGTTTGACACTTCTGTCCTCCTAGGGAGCAAGCTCGGCTGAAGGCCCACGTCGTAGACCGGGACACCGAGGCGTGGCAGCGAGACCCCGCCTTCTCGGGTCTGCAGAGGGTCGGGGGCGTTGACGTGTCCTTCGTGAAAGGGGACAGTGTCCGCGCTTGTGCCTCCCTGGTGGTGCTCAGCTTCCCTGAGCTGGAGGTAACCTGGGAGGACGCCGAGCTCGAGGCGGGCCTCTCGATGGGCTCGGGCGTGCGATCTCCGGGACAGGGAACAGTGCAAGCCTAGATCCTGGCTTCTTGTTTTGTAGGATGTCATTAATAGTCTGGGGAGTTGGCCGGGCGCAGTGGCTCACGCCTGTAATCCCAGCACTTTGGGAGGCTGAGGCGGGCGGATCACCTGAGGTCAGGAGTCTGAGACCAGCCTCAACATGGAGAAACCCCGTCTCTACTAAAAATACAAAATTAGCCAGGCGTGGTGGTGCATGCCTGTAATCCCAGCTACTCGGGAGACTGAGGCGGGAGAATCGCTTGAACCCAGGAGGCGGAGGTTGTGGTGAGCCAACATCACGCCGTTGCACTCCAGCCTAGGCAACAAAAGCGAAACTCCATCTCAAAAAAAAAAAAAAAAAAAGCCTGGGGAGTCTTGGAAGGGAAAAAAAAGGAAAAAATTAAGGGAATTCTGTGACTGTTAAGAATCAGCTCATGAGCTTCATCTTCAAGTCTGATTGTTATCTTGGGATCCTCAGCTCAGTGACCTGTCCATCACACCCCCTGTTGCTCAAGCTGGAGATCTGTGTCCTCCTAGACCCCTCCTTTCCTCTCTCGTCCAGTCGCACACTAGCTCCCTTTTATTCTGCCTCTTAAATGTTGCTGGAATCTGTCCCCTTGTCTGTTTCCCCACTGCTCCTTCCCTGGCTGTGCCACCGTCACTCCTGTGGGTTCCTGAGCAGCATTTTCATGGGTGCCCTGGCCCAAATGTTCCTCCTCAGTAGTTTCTTTTACATACTGCCAGCAGACCGATTTTCCTAAACAAGTATTTTCCTCAAAAGCAACAAGTCTCCTCCCTCCTTCCCTCCCTCCCTTCCTTCCTTCCTCTCTCTGTCTCTCTCTTTCCTTCCTTTCCCCTTCCCCCACTCTGTGCCCAGGCTGAAGTGCAGTGGCATAATCTTGGCTCACTGCCAAGATCGGATCTCAACCTCCTGGACCCAAGTGATCCTCCAACCTTAGCCTGAGTAGCTAGGACCACAGGTGTGAGCCACCACACCCGGCTTATTTTTTTATTTTTTGTAGAGACAAGGTCTCACTATGTTGCCCAGGGTGGTCTCCAGCTCCTGGGCTCAAGGGATCCTCCCACCTTGGCCTCCCCAAGTGCTGAGATTACAGGTGCGAACCACCACACCCAGCCCACAAGTCCTCTTAGAACATTGAAGTGCCCTTCTCATGACCTCATGGTGAATAAAGTTCACTCTCGTTGGCATGGCTTCAAGGCCCCTTATGACCTGTCCCCTGCGTAATTTAATATGACGCTGGAGGCTCAGCCCTCACCACCATTCTCAGTTCTTCCCACCTCCTACAGCCCACTTTGAATCCTTCACACGTGTGCCACGCTGTATTTGGTGGCCTGACCTTTGCAGTAATGTTTCCTCTCCTGGAAGGGTTTCCATCTGGCTAACTCCTATTCATCTGTTTGGGCCCAGTTTAGACATGACTTCCTCCACTAAGCTCCCTCTCGTCCCACAAGCCCAGGAGTTGTCCCTCAGCACCGTGTCTTAGTCCGTTTGGGCTGCTGTAATAGAATACCTTAGACTGGGTGGCTTACCCACAGAAGGAATTTATTTCTCACAGTTCTGGAGGCTGGAGGCTCGAGACCAGGGTGCCAGCGCAATCAGGTTGTGGTGACGGCGCTCTTCCAGGTTGCACAGGGCCAGCTTCTTAACCATGTTCTCACATGGTGATCTACTCACCTCCCTAGAGGCCCCACCTCGTAATACCATCACCTGTGGGTTATAATTTCAACATAGGAATTTGGGGAGGACACCAACGTTTAGATCATAGCAACCCTCTGCTTCCTCTTGTCTCGCTGGAATGGAACTGGCCCGTCTTCCCTACTGGAATATAAACTCCGTGATGGTAGAAACCATGTTGCTTTGCCCACCATGGGTAGCATGCAGAAGACGCTGGAAGCTTCCTGAAATACGTACGTGTGTGAATGGACAGTGGGCTCGTGATTCACATGAGAGTCAACAGCTCCGGAAGCCTCTTGGCGTCACTCGCATTGCTCCTCTGCCGACTCCCGAAGATGACAAATGTCTTCCTGCTTCCATGGCTTTGTGCTTTACTTGGGAGGCCCTTTTCAGTCCAAATCGAGCAAAAATGTACTGAGTGCCTACTGTGTGCTAAAATTGGGATATTCGGCAGTCCCTACCCTAAGACGTCCCCTGGCCATTTTGTAGGCTAGCATTGGGAGTGGGTGCACAGTCTTAGGGTCCTGACTGCTCATGCTCACACCCAACTCTGCCACTCCCCACTTTGCCCTCTAGGCCTCTGTCTCCTTTTTTCTGACTTGAGGATGATAGTGGTATTAATATCTAGCTCACAGATTGTGATGAGCAATACATGAAATGCATGGAAAGCAGTTAACACAGTGTTCCCTTCCCCCTCCAACTTTCCCTGGCTGCAAATTAATCACCTTCTCATCTGCATCCTGGGCCTCTTTTTAATGCACGTGCTGTTATAGCACTTCTCACATTGTATTACAGTTAGTCGTTTATGATTCCATTTTTCCCGCTGACTGTAGGTTCTCAAGGGTAGGGCTGTACCATATTTCTTTTACAAGCCCAGCACCAAGCAAAGCACCTGCTACTTCGTCGGTATTCATTGTTCTGGCTATGAAAGCTTAGACTAGAAAAGGATCTTGGAACAGTCTGGTCCACTGGTTCCTGAATGCCCTACCGTGGACCTGCAGAAGCAGAATCACCCAGAAGTGTGTTGAGAAACAGATTCCATAGGCACATCCACAAAGACAGAAAGTGGATCCTTGGGCCTTGGAGTTGGGGTGGGATGGATGGGAAGTGACTGCTGATGAGTATGAGGTTTATTTAGGGGCTAAGGAAAATGTTCTAAAGTTAGATTATAGTGATATTGCAGAACTCTGTAAATACCAAAACCATTGCATTATATGTTTTAAACAAGTGAACTTTATGGTATGTCAATTGTATCTCAGTAAACCTGTTAGAAAAAAAAAAAAACAGGCCGGGCGCAGTGGCTCATGCCTGTAATCCCAGCACTTTGGGAGGCCGAGGTGGGTGGATCACGAGGTCAGGAGATCGAGACCATCCTGCCTAACACGGTGAAACCCCGTGTCTACTAAAAATACAAAAAAATCAGCTGGGCGTGGTGGCGGGCACCTGTAGTCCCAGCTACTCAGGAGGCTGAGGCAGGAGAATGGCGTGAACCCAGGAGGCGGAGCTTGCAGTGAGCCGAGATCGCGCCAGTGCACTCCAGCCTGGGCCACAGCAAGACTCCGTCAAAAACAAACAAACAAAAACAGATTCCAGGCCCTACACCACTTACTGGGGGAAAAACTCTCCCAGAGTGTGGCCTAAGAATCTGCTTTTTAAAATAAGCTTCCCTGTGATTCTAAAGCAGAGCTGGGTTGGAGAACCACTGGCCTGCTCTTCCCACCGTGAAGAACACGGTCCTTAGCATCCCTGACAAACGATGGTGGAGACCGTTCCGTGCCAGACGCTGAGCCATGGCTAGTGTGTGCTGCTCCACAGGCCTCCCAGCGGAGCCCGTTCCATGCCGGACGCTGAGCAATGGCTGGTGTGTGCTGCTCCGCAGGGAGCTGACTCCTACTTGTCTGTGACTCCCATCGATCAGTTCTGCCCTCAGATAGTGAAACAGAACGGATCTTCCCTGCCTTCTGCTTGTCAGCCTGTCTGCTGCTGGAAACAGCTGCCTGCTCCTTGACCACACGGTCCCAAGAGGCTGCGGTGACATCCAGCTTCTTCACTGGCCAGTGGCCCTCTGGTCATGCCCTCCGTTCACAGGGTCCATCTTTCCGTCTGCACTCAGAATCAAATGCAGGAACTCGGGTGTGGTCTATCCAAGTCCCTAGACCTAACTCTCATCCATGCCATTTCAGTCGGTGTAGCTGGAAACCCTGGTAGCTTTTGAGGGGTACCAGGCCACTGGCTTATGTTGAGATTGCTGGTCATCCAGACCTGCTCCCCACACTGATCATACAGTGATTTTTCTTTTCCCAGATTTTTAATTTGAAAATGTACATATATCCCCCCAAATTAGAAAAGGATATGTTGGACACCTGTATTCCTTCTACTTACGTTCAGCTGTTGCTGCTCTGGAATATTCTCTCTCGCGCACATGTGCTCTTTGTGTGCGTGTGTACCATACATCCCAGCGACTGTGACAGCTCAGAAGACATCAGCAGGCCTGTCCTGAGAATGACACTCTCTTCCACAGCCGCAGTGTCATTATCATACTGATTACAAATCATAGTCATCCTATAATGTCACCTGAATTATAACATTATGGGAGAGATTCAGATGTAAGCAGCCACCCCCCTCCTGTGGGAACTCAGGCCACACTTGAATTGCACGTGTCACTGTGCAAAGTGACTTTACTCTGTGGGGATGTCAGTGATCCAGCCTGCTGGCTTCTCTGTGAACCCAAATTCTGTTATCAGAATGGACCCTCCCCACTTTGGGTCATGGGCAGATTTGATCAGTTTCCCCATTGAGTCACTGATAAAGATGTTGGGAGAACAAGCCCCAACCCTCTGTGCTAATACAGAGCACTCCGTTTTCTTTGGTGTGTTTAATTATTGATCCAGCCACAAGTGAGGAGTATAAGTTGTGATTTGAAAGCTGTCACCAAGAGATTTGGGGTATTCAGTAACAAAACTGCAGGAAGGTAGACAGGTCTGCAGAATGTGGACATAGTGAGAAACGTCTCCCCATTAAGGCCAGTGTGACTAAGGAAAACACAAGGTTAGGAGACTCAGGCCTGCCATGTTGTGCTCTAAACTGCAGCCTCTGCCTCCTGGGTTCAAGCAATTCTCCTGCCTCAGCCTCCCGAGTAGCTGGGATTACAGGCATGTGCCACCATGCCCGGCTAATTTTGTGTTTTTAGTAAACACGGGGTTTCTCCATGTTGGTCAGGCTGGTCTCGAACTCCCAACCTCAGGTGATCTGTCCGCCTCAGCCTCCCAAAGACAGGCGTTTTTGGGATTACAGGCGTGAGCCACCGCGCCTGGCCAACGCTGTGTCTTTTTAAAGCCTCCAACAACCCATGGAGGGGTGGGGTGGGGCATCAGCTTCAATACACAAAGGAGGAGACACCAGGAAAGCAAGGGGCAGGCAGAGGTGATGCAGCCAGCAACCTTAGCCTTGCTTCTGATGGAGACTAGGTCCCAGAGGGCTCCTACGGACCTGATCCCAGGGAATCCTCCTACAGACCAGGTCCTAGGGAGCTCCTCGTATGGACCAGATCCCAGGGAATCCTCCTATGGACCGGGTCCCAGAGGCTCGTCCTATGGACTAGATTCCAGGGAATCCTTCTACAGACCAGGCCCCAGGGGCTCGTCCTATGGACTAGATTCCAGGGAGTCCTACAGACCAGATCCCGGGGAATCTTCCTATGGACTGGGTCCCAGGGGCTCCTCCTAAGACCAGGTCCGGGGATGGAGGGGCTCCTCTTATGGACCAGGTCTTGGGATGGGATTTCTCATATGGACCAAGTTCCAGGGGGCTTTTCATATGGACCAGGGAATCCTCCTACGGACCAGGTCCCAGGGCTCCTACTACACATCAGGTCTGGGAGTTGGCGCTCCTCAAAAGGACCAGGTCCTGGGGTGGGAGGTGCTCCTCCAGTGGACCAGGTCCGGGGTGGGGGGTTCTCATATGGACCGGGTCCCAGGGGGCTGCTGCTATGGACCAGGTCCCAGTGGGGGGGGGGGCGGTGCTGCAGCTACAGACCAGGTCCTGGAGTGAGGCGCTGCTGCTATGGACCAGGTCCTGGGGCATCTGCTCCTATGGACCAGGTCCCGGGGGTACCTGCCCACCACCAATTTGCAGGGTACATCTTCTGGTTCCTTTTTCCAAACCCATTGTCTCGTAGGTGAGGCAGGGAAGGGGAGCCATGAGGGTGACGTAAGGGAGAGGGAAGGATGTGGGGGGCAGGGCATGGAGGGAGTGGGGACGGGGCAGGTGGCCGAGGGCTATGCTGCCCACTGAGCTGCGTGCCTGGTGGCAGGTGGTGTACGAGAAGAGCCGCATGGTCAGCCTCACAGCCCCCTACGTGTCGGGCTTCCTGGCCTTCCGAGAGGTGCCCTTCTTGCTGGAGCTGGTGCAGCAGCTGCGGGAGAAGGAGCCGGGCCTCATGCCCCAGGCAGGTGTCTCATCCCTAGGACAAGAGAAAGGTCCCTCCTTTCCCCTGGGGGAGGGAAGGCGGCTGCAGGTCGCCGCCACCGCAGTGGCAGGGAGAGACTCGTGAGCTTCCTGGAAGAGAGGAATGAGGATTCTAAAAAGCTGGACCCCAGAGACAGTGCCCCCTTCTTGCCTCAGGGATGGCCCTGTCCTGAGGGCCGAGGCGCAGCTCAGCTGACTGTGACTCTCCCCGTGGCTCCATAGGTCCTTCTTGTGGATGGAAACGGGGTGCTCCACCACCGAGGTAATCCTCCTCTCAGAGGTCCAGGGAGGGCACTGTGGGGAAGAGATGGGGTAGAGGGCACCTCTGTCGTCCCCCCCACAAAATGCTGGGCCCTCGGCCTCTGCCACCAGCCCCCTCCAACGGCTCCTTTCTGGGTGCAACGAGGACTCGCAGTGCGCTCGGCCCCTCCCTGCCCCCCCACCGCCGGTAAAGGACTGTCTACCTTCGCTTCACCCCTCACCTCTTTCCTGCCCGCCCCTGCCTTCTCTACAGTGCCCTGTGCTGGCTCATCTCCAGGTGCCACTATCCAGTTCTGACCTGATAACCAAAAGATGTCCCAGGGCCAGGGCTCAGAGTGGCCTTCCCTGCCAGCCGCCCACCCTGCATGGCCCGTCAGGCCCTTGTCCACAACTAGACAGGTGTACCCAGGCCCCCGCCAATGCCAATGCCGGGAACCTTGGCCTAGGGAGCGTGGCTGAGGGAGATGGGCTCTTTTTTTTTTTTTTTTTTTTTGGAGACAGAGTCTTACTCTGTCGCCCAGGCTGGAGTGCAGTGGCATGATCTCAGCTCACTGCAAGCTCTGCCTCCTGGGTTCATGCCATTCTCCTGCATCAGCCTCTCGAGTAGCTGGGACTACAGGTGCCTGCCACCACGCCTGGCTAATTTTTTTTGTATTTTTAGGAGAGACAGGGTTTCACGTGTTAGCCAGAATCGTCTCAATCTCCTGACCTCGTGACTGCCTCAGCCTCCCAAAGTGCTGGGATTACAGGTGTGAGCCACCGTGCCCGGCCAAGGGAGATGGGCTCTTCTACCCTCACATACAGAGCTGAGGGCGGCGCAGCAGCACCCAGAGAGGGCCCAGGAGGGGTGACATTGGACCTTCCTGGCCAGCAAGTGTGATTGGGCCCTGGCTGTTGCCTTTGCACATGGGTGCAGAGCCAAAGGGTTGTCATGTGCCGACCCACATGCTCGTGCCAGTGCTGGCAGGCCACCGTCGAGGGAAGAGGAGGCTGGGAGGTGCAGGAAATGACCGGAGAGCTGGGCTGCAGTATCCCAGCATGCCAGCGAGTTGCTGACCCTGGCACTGACTGTGTCAGAAGGAGGCTTCCTCCCCGGCCTCGCACCCAGGAAATCGGGCACAGGGGGCCTTGGCCCAGGGCTGCTTGGGGCTGAGATCTGGTTTCCCTAGCCCTCTGCCCGTCCACAGACCTCTGCTCGCTTAGGGAAATTTTTGGTGAGACTCTGGCTTGTCCTGAATCCCTGCGCCAGGCCCCAGCCCCACCTCCCCAACCCCACCCTCCTTTCTCCCTGGCAGGCTTTGGGGTGGCCTGCCACCTTGGCGTCCTTACAGACTTGCCTTGCGTTGGGGTGGCCAAGAAACTTCTGCAGGTGGACGGGCTGGAGAACAACGCCCTGCACAAGGAGAAGGTGAGGAGGGGCCTGCTGCAGGCCATGCCCGGCAGCTCAGTGGCGGGGCTGTGGTGGCCCTGGGCATGAGGACGCTTCTGGACCAGCCCTTGCCTGCTGACGCTGCCCTCCTCATCCCTGGCTTGTGACCTGGAATAAGGAAGACCTGCTTTCCTCTGGGTGTTGCCTTGCCTGTCTCAGCCGAGGGCGCTCCAAGCTCCTCTCCTGCCTCCTGGGTGTGCCTGCCTCTCTGGTCCCCCTTGCCTCTGAGCCACCGTGACACACCAAGTAGGGCTAAGTCCTCCAGTTACTGGGGACAGGACGGGCTTCCAGGCTGTCCCGGGCGCACTTGGTGCTTTCCCCACCCCGCCTTGCCCCAGCCCCTGTCTCCTCCCCTGCATGCTCAGGTACCACAGCCTCCATGCCCCCCCCCCCCCCGCCCACCAAGGCCTGCCCGGAGCTGCCACCCACAGTCTTCCTACCTCACCTTCCCCTGCACCTTCCTCCTCTGGGACCCCATGTTGGCACTGGGAGTGAGACACTCTCAGTGGAGGGAGCCGGTGACACCCCCAGCTGTTTCACTGGATGGCAGATTCTGAGAGCAGAGACTGCGTCTCATTCCTCCCAGCTCTCAGGTGCCTGCATGGAGCAGTTGCTTAATAAAAATCTGTTGAGTTGATGGGGACCTTAGATAGACCCACTCAATGAGCCAGTCCACCGCCGCCAGAAATGCCGGCCTGTTGAGCTGAGTCAGATGTGCCCAAAGCAGGAGAGAAGCCACAGGAAGGAAGCGGGCTCAGCACCGGTCACTGGGCAGTGGTGGCACCTGTGTGGCTGCCAGCCTGGCACAGCGGCCCTGGGCAGATTGCTGCCCTTGTTCTAAGTCCCATCGTCAGTTTTGGACAGGGTCTTGTGAGCAGCACCCTCAGCTCAGGGGCAAGACCACATCACTGCCTGCATGCTCAGTGTCGTCTCAGGTGGTGTGGCTTTGCCTGGGCTGTGGCTCACCTCCAAGATCAGTCCCCTTCCCTTTCCTGGCCCAGTGACTGGGTTTTAAAAATAAAGAGACCTGGGCCGGTCGCGGTGGCTCACGCCTGTAATCCCAGCACTTTGGGAGGCCGAGGTGGGTGGATCACGCGATCAGGAGATCGAGACCATCCTGGCTAACATGGTGAAACCCCATCTCTACTAAAAATACAAAAAATTAGACGGGCGTGGTGGCACATGCCTGTAGTCCCAGCTACTCGGGAGGCTGAGGAGGGAGAATCGCTTGAACCCGGGAGGCAGAGGTTGCAGTGAGCCGAGATCGCACCACTGTACTCCAGCCTGGGCAACAGTGCGAGACTCCGTCTCAAAAAATAAAGAGACTTGCCTTCAGCCCTTCACCAAGAAGAGAGGGGTTTTTTCCCCATTTTTCCCCCATTTTCCAGATCCGACTCCTGCAGACTCGAGGAGACTCGTTCCCTCTGCTGGGAGACTCTGGGACTGTCCTGGGAATGGTGAGTGGCCAGGACCCTGAGCCCCTCCAAAGCCCTGGGGTAGGGGATCCTTTGCAGGCAGACACAGGTGCATACAGACACGCGTGCACTCACACTTGCCTACATCAACCCCCTGCCTGCCCGTCCATCCGTCCTCCTGCCTCTGACTGAGCCCAGGGTGTGATGTATGTGTTTGTTCCCTCCAGCTCTGCTGAGGAAGCCTACCCTGCCCCAGGGACAAGCAGCAGGAAGGCACCCTGAGGGTGGGCAGGCCCTGGCCCCAGAGAGCACTGCCCCTTCAGCTTCCCTCTTGCCCCAGGACATTTTGTCAGAGCTCCAGCCGCTGAGGCTGTCCTGACCCTGGTCCCAGTGGCCCAGCCCACAGGACAGCCCTCGCCTTCCTTGTCACAGGCCCTGAGGAGCCACGACCGCAGCACCCGGCCCCTCTACGTCTCCGTGGGCCACAAGATGAGCCTGGAGGCAGCTGTGCGCCTGACTTGCTGCTGCTGCAGGTTCCGGATCCCAGAGCCTGTGCGCCAGGTGGGTGTGCTGGGGATGCGGGGAGGCAGCATAGGCTCCTCTGCTTCCTGCCACCTGCTGTTCAGGGCTCCCCAGCAGCTCAGCTGGGGTCAGAGTGCAGTGACATGAGGACGGGTTCCTGAGCCAAGGACAGGTCACAGACCTCTTGCTGGAGAGCTTGCTTGGCCTGCGCTGGGCCCTGCAGTCAGGACAGTAGACTGGGGGGTGCACGGCTCCCAAGAATTCATCCCCAGGCCCTCTGCCCCATGCACTCAGCCTCTCAGCCTCTCTGAGCCTCCTGCACCCAGATACATGCCAGCTTGGAGAATCAGTGATGTTAGCTCAGGTGGTGAGGTGTCCTGCCAGTTCCCAGCCAGCCCCTCGGGTCCCAGAGGGAGCAGCTGAACTTGAGCCAGGAGGCTCCTGCAGGAAAGCTGTGCAGGCCCCAGAGACGCTGGTCTGGGGACTTGGGTATGCCCGCCTCAGAACCCAGCACCGAAACTGGCGTTCGGTCCCCTAGGAAGGGTGAGAACTCTGCTGAAGCCGTCAGCTCAGCTGAGAAGGGACTCAGCCTGTGGGCCAGGAGAGAGACAGCTGGCACGAGATGCCCACAGCCAGCCTCGATAGGACCAGGGGACCACAAGACATGGGTGGATGCCGTCCCAGAGAAGCCCACAGAGTGAGGGTTCAAGAAAAGTCAGTCTTAGGAAGAGACCCGCTGGAGGAAGGGGAAGGACAGCCCTGGGCAGGAAGGAGTTTGATGTGCTCAAGAAATGGGGGGCCTGGAGGGGTGGCTCACGCCTGTAACCCCAACACTTTGGGAGACAGAGGTGGGAGGATCACTTCAGCCCAGGAGTTTCAGGGCACCCTCGGCAACATAGTGAGACCCCGTCTCTACAAAAAATACGTAAAAACAAATTAGCCAAGTGTGGTGGTGCGCACCTGTGGTCTCTGCTACTCAGGAGGCTGAGGCGGGAGGATCACCTGAGTCCAGGAGGTCGAGGCTGCAGTGTGCCCTGATTGGGCCACTGCACTCCAGCCTGGGTGACAGAGCAAGATCTTATCTCAAAAAAACTTTAAAAAACAAAAAGAAACTCAGCAGGAAGATGTGGCTGGAGCCAGGGCAGTGAAGTACAGAGTGGGTGGGAACCCGTGAGCGTCTTGGGGTGCGCCAGGGTTTCAGACGTCACCCACAGGGACATGGATGGCTGTGAGTTGGCAGCGGGGCGCCCGCAGATTGGCCTTTTTAGGTGGCCGCTGTGCGTGCGGTGGAGGCTGTGGGGTGGAGGTGGGGATGCAGATCTGCACAAGCCGTGCTGCTTCCAGCAGCCCAGCCCTGGAGCCTCCCTGGAGTCTGCTGCTTCCCCATCTTACCCCCACCGCTTGCCCTGCAGCCTGCGCTGGGGCAGCCGCAGCACCAGTGGAAAACCCCCAGGCCACTACCATGGGGCTGGGGCCTTCCGGCTGCTGGTGTGCAGTTTGGCCTCCAGGGGGCAGCAGCAGCCCGCATACCACAACGGCCCTCGCCCTGGGCAGCTGTGCCCAGTGGTGGCATCTGACAGCGGGCTCCGCAGCCTTGCAGGGCTTTGCTCAGGGCACAGGTGTGTGGACTCTCAAGCCTGTGATCTGTGTCCCCAGCCCCCAGGAAAGAGGCCTTTCTTCCTCCATTCCAACTCAGCCATGTGGTCTTCCGAGAGAGAACCCAAGAAACTGTCCCCCAGACCTTCAGCCCCAGGAACTTTAGGTCGTGCTGCTGCAGACAGCACAGTTCCCGGAGCTCCTAGACCTTTTTCCACCTCAGTGCGCCCCAGAGTAGGACAGTGGCCCGTCCTTGCAAGGGAGGGGACGCCTGGCCTGTGAGTACCTTGAGCATCTAGAAATAGAGCAAGGATCTGTGCCTAGCACCGGCGAAGAGCCTGCCAAATCCTGGGCCCACTCTCCAGAGGAAGGAAAGCCACAACCAGATGGGATATGCAGCCGCCCCGCACCGGGAGCCCGCAGCTTCTTACGCTGGTGTGAGCCGACGGTCGTGTCCTGCAGGGCTGGCTCTGTCTC
This sequence comes from Hylobates moloch, assembly GCF_009828535.3. Lineage (NCBI taxonomy): Eukaryota > Metazoa > Chordata > Mammalia > Primates > Hylobatidae > Hylobates > Hylobates moloch. The sequence goes on from NW_026652339.1 coordinate 105,760, forward strand.
TGGGTCCATTTTCTTCCTGAGCTCACTCACCTCTCAACAGGTTCCCCTCCTGACTCTGTTCCAGAAGGTCCTGGGAGAGCACAGATGGGGTTAGTGTTGGTCTGCTCTCTCCCTGGCTCTGCGCCGGGCCGTCTTAGTGGCCCCATGGTCACAGGCACTGCTGCGCTCCTGGTTGCCAGGTCCAGGCTCTCCTGACAGGCCAGGCTGGGCCGCTCCAGGGGAAGGTGAGAGGTGCTGGCCCTGCCTACCACTGCCCCACTTCCCCCATGAATGGAAGCAGGAGCAGGCTGGGGGATTAGCCGTTGCTTTCCATGAGTCGTGCAGCCCTGAAGCTAATCTAAGCCCATCTGAGCTGGGATCAGGGGGACTTCCCAGGGCCAGCCCCCCCATGCCCCTGGGGGTTCCCACTCAGACCTAAGCCCTGTTCAGTGTCCCTCCCTGCTAGGGTCTGCCCCCATCCCAGCCTGTGGCCCACCGCCCTCTTTTATCCTGGTGATTCTGGAGATGGGACAGGGGTTACTGCTCATCTAGTCAGGGGAGAGGACAGACCAGCTGGGCTCAGAGCCCCCAGAGAAGCAAGGGTTAGCAGGGCAGCCTCGGCTTGCACACAGCCTACAGGGAAGCACAGACTGGAGACCAGTGAAGGCTGAGCAGCTCCAACTGCCACTGGTGGGGAGGAGACCCAGGACCCCCTCGCTCAGCCTGTCCACTCACCAGCTACTCAGGCCCTTCAGGGACTGCCCAGCTCGGTTTGAGAGCTGCCATTGCAGGGCTTTGACCCCAAAGTTCCAGGCATGCCTGTCACACACTCGCCGACAGGGCTGCGGCTCCTGAGCCTGAAGAGCTGGCTGTGACCTGTGTGTCCTGAGTGGGCTTCTGTGGGGGATGGAGGCATTGCCAGCAGCAGCTCCTGGTGGGAAACTGGTCTAGAGACCAGCTCAGCACCTGGCAGCACGTCTGTCTCCTCCAGGCTGACATCTGCTCCCGAGAGCACATCCGCAAGTCGCTGGGACTCCCCGGGCCACCCACACCGAGGTGAGCACCCCAGGAGGCTGGGGCACTAAAGGGGCATCTCGCAGACACCTGCATGGGCTGTTTCTGGTGGCTCAGCCTCTCCCTGTTGCAATATTGTGGCTCAGGACAGACAGTGCAGGGCCAAGGAAGGCAGGGGACACAGGAGAGGTCTTCAGAAAGGGAGGAGAGTGGAGTGGGGTGGACTCCTATTCTCATGGGAACTCTCCAGAAACACCACTGCCTCCACGCAAAGCCCTGGGACCATGGCCCCGTCTGGTCCAAGCCCTGCCTCCCAATAGGGCTATCCCCAGCCTTCCTCAGTCCACTTAGCCTGTGAGGTACCAGGACGTGGGCTCTGCAGAAAAGGCGTGGCCTCGGAGTCAGACATGACCCAGCCCTGCATAGCCAGCTGTGGCGTTTGCACTCTTCAAGCCTCAGCTTCCTCATCGTCGTGATAGGTTCCGTAATTCTTGTCCCGCTGGTTCTTGTAAGTTAGAGTGACCGTGTGCCTGGCACAGTCACAGCTAACAGTGCAAGGCTTTGTCTTAAAACCGTTGCAGATTATTTGATCCTGCTAGCAACCTTGATGTGAGACAGGTACTGTGACCCCACTTTACAGATGAGGAAGCTGTGACCCCACTTTACAGATGAGGAGGCTGGGATACTGAGCGTTGATAAGGAGTAAAGCAGAATTCAGTCTGGCCACTTCCTCTCCTCTTGGTGTGGGCAGTTTGGATTCCAGGCCCTGCATCTGAGCCTCCAGGCTGAGAGGACACCCCCACTCCCTGGGCAAAGACCACAGGAGGCCCCAGGCCTGGGATTCGCCGGGCCCTCGCCCATGATTAGTTTCTGAAGGGCTGCAGTTCCTTCGTGCTCATTTTCCCTCTAAGCCAGGGGCTGTTCCCAGGCCTCCCTAGGCTGCTTTGAGAACTGAGGGAGCAGGTGGCAGGGACCCCCCAAGCTCTCCCAGAGTTGGGGACCGGCCAGCTTGAATGCAGGTTGCGTGTCTGAGCAGCATGCCCTGCCCGGCCCTCTGCCCTGGGCTGTAGCAAGCCCTGAGTGTCCAGGCCAGCCGCAGTTCCCAGACCCCATCTGGGGTGTGAGGGGGTGTCAGGTGGGTGCTAGCATCTGATGCTGTCCCTTTCTCAATGTCATCACCAGGAGCCCGAAGGCGCAGAGGCCAGTGGCATGCCCCAGAGGAGACTCTGGAGAGTCCTCAGGTGAGGGCCAGCCCCCACAGGACCACAGCCCAGGCCCCAGGACAGCCCCGAGGCCAGGCTCCCAGGAGCAGGCGGGCAAGGACCGGCAGTAGGATGGAACTGGGCACCATGAAGACAAGAAGGACACTGGCCACCCCGTTCTGGCCTCAGGACACTGACCACCCCTGGGGGTGGTCTAGGGACTTAGGGAAACCTTACCTCAGCCGCAGGTAGAGCACCCAGTCCCCAAAGACAGGCTGACCGCACCACCCCAGGGGGACGCTGCAGCACAGCCCAGCGCCAGGTGGGGCGGAGGTGACCACGGCCCCTCTTCGCCCCGTCATCGGCTGGTCAGCTGTGGTCACGGCGCCTCAGAGGACAGATCTCTATGGGGGCAAGTGCCAGATCCTGAGAGTGCACGAGACGGGGACTCGGAGCTGCAGCCTGCACGACCCCTGCAGCCTGTGCTTTGCCCGCCCCTTTCAATAGATGGGACTTGCTTGCCCTTTTTTTTTCCTTCTCAGGGTTCATTTTTTATTTTACTTGTTTGTTTGTTTGTTTGTTTCCATTGATCTCTTTACCCGAAGGTTTACTTGCAAAGTCAGGGTTCATTTTTAAAGCAGGTCCCCAGCCCCAGCCATACTGAACCACCTCTGCCCTGACATGGGAGGGGTCCTAGCTGGGGTAGCTGGGCTTTAGCACCTGCCTACTGCCTGCCATGACCCCTGACCCCAGTCCTGGCCATCCTCCAGCCTGCCCCGGGAAGAGGGAGCAGAGAGCCTCATCTCAGCCTGGAGGGGACCGAGGATGGGGGCAGCACACAGGGGCAGTCTGGGCTGTGGGGCAGGAGGCCAGACAGGGCGGCACTGGTGCCTGAGGGGTTGGGTGCCAGGCTCTGTGCCCGGCGGGGGCTAGGATCGGGGATGGCACCATCCCCACAGGCTCTGAAAGTTGATCACTGTCCTCTCTCCCTGCCCGCCTTGCCCCAGAGGCACAGCCTCAAAACTGTCTCCACTGTGGGAAAGCAGCCCTAGGCCCCTGTCTGGCCACTTCCTCTCCTCTTGGTGTGGGCTAGAGGTGCCAGCTGGGGAGTGGGGGCAAAGGGGACGGCTCACCTGCAGCCCGGTCCCAGCCCCTGGGCACCTCCCAAGCACCCCCCAGCCCTTGACATGCCGGTTGGCCTCCAGACCCCAGGCTCCCTGAGGATGCTGGAAGCTGCCACAGAGCATGAAAAAGTCCCTGGAATCCTTTCTTGCCATTCACCTGACCTCTACAAGAAGGGGCCGGTGATCATGATTTGACAGCTTGGGACAAGAATCCAGGGAGGCCGGGTCTCTGGCGCGCCTCCATGCTCCTCCAGACGGTGCTGTCCTGGTGTTCCTGAGGAGCAGGGCGAGCCTGGGCCTGAGGGGACAGGTACACAGGCAGCAGCACTCAGGGCCGGGGAGTGCCAGCCCCACCAGCCTGCGCCCACTCGAAAGCTGCTTTGGAGGGCTGGGCTGCAGGGCCAGAGGCTCCAGAAAAGAGGCCCAGGCTGTGTAGCTGCCCTTCCTTGATGGAGCAGACTCTATTCTAGAAATTTCTATAAGAAGTAGACCCACTCCAGGACAAGTGGGGCTGGGGGGTGCGGATGCTGAGGGGCTCTGCGGGCACTTTGTGCCTGAAGTCACTGGGGGCACAGGAGAGAGCAGGAACTAGGTGGACTGTTCTGGCTGCCGTCCATCAGCAATGCTGGCCGGAACCAGATGAGCAGTGTGGGGCGAGAGGGAGCCCCAGTGCGGCCCCTCAGACCCTCCATGCCTCAGGGTGTCAGTGGCCCCGGACTGGCCTCACTCAGTCCTGGGCACTTGGGCCTGTCGGGGATCTAGCGTTCATTGAGGACCCCACCGGTGGACCGAGGCTCCCCTCACCGTGGCAGAGGGATCTCTGCCCTTCCCACCGAAAGGGGCAGAAGCTAGTGGATGGGGACGGCTCACGGCCCTCCCTTTCCACCTGCCTTGGGAAGGGAGAGGCAGCAGACAGGAAGGGCCTTGGAACTCAGGCCAGTGTGGGGAGAGCGTCCCCAGAGAGTCCTTGGGGTGGGAGAGGGGTGGAGTTGACAGCGGGTGAGGCCGGCTTTGAGGTTGTGTGGACCCTGTCTGCCTCTAGCTCAAGTTGGGAGGTGTGTCAGCTGCGGAGCCATGTGAGCCTCGGGGACAGCCACGCATGGGGTGCAGACCGGTCTAAATGTGCCTGTCTGGTGGGCGCTGAAGGTCCCCTTGGGAGAGTCCAGGGCAGCACCTGATGAGCTGAGAGCCGCAGCCGTGTCCACCTGGAACCTGTTTCCTCACCGGGAACATGAACACCTGCTTCAGAAGCTTTGGGGGTTAAAGGTGGGGATGCACGTAGGTCTCTTGCCCAGCGGTGGACACTCAGTACACTCCTGATAAATGAGGCATGGGGTGGTGGAGTCCAGCACCTGGCTGGGCCCAGGAACGAGGCATCAGTGGTTGGAGGGGAGGGCGTCTGCCCACCTAGCATCTTTGGCAAGGATCTGCCTGCCAGCACCCCCATGGAGTCCTGTCTGGATGGGAGGAAGAGCAGGGCCGTGGACAGCCTCCAGAGGTGTCCCCCTGAAACCTCTGAATGTCACCGGCACAAGCAGGCCAGGCTGGGTTCTCCTGGCAGTAACACCAACCAAGCACAGCCGTTGTCCTGGGGCACGCCATCCGGGTTGGGGGACAGGGAGGCAGAGGTCCTGCGTCATTGCCCGTGAGTCCAGTTCTTAGGCACCACTCTGGGGACCCCTCATGCTGGTCCCCAGGCCCACTGAGGCATAGGTGAGACCATTGCATGGTCCTTGGAAAAACGGGGCTCCTCAGGCAAGGAGTGGACAGAGCCGATGCTGGCGATGGGGGGGCCTTGCCCCAGACAGAGTTATGGGAGACGGAGTCACGGGAGCGCTGTGGGGGTCCAGGCAGGGGAGCTGCTGACTGCAGGTGGCCCAGCAGTACCCAGGTTTCTGCTGGCTCCCATTCCACCTCCCCGAGGGCACTCGCAGGAAAGGGAAACGTGGCACCCAGCTGGTGCCTCATTCCACCTACTTCCTGAGTCAAAGGGCTCCACCACCCCAGACACACCCAGAGCCTGGTGTCCAGAATGCCATGTGTGTGCCCCAACCAGTAGGACCCTTGGGAGGCTCAGCACCCCCTTCCCCAAACCAATGCCTCTCCCCTCTCCACACTCACTGGCATCCCCACAGAATGTCCTCCTGACTTCTAGAGCTTTCCCTATCCAGAGCTCCAGGACCACAGGTGGCAGGGAATTAGAGGCATGAGCAGCACAGTGTGGAAGCTGGGCAGAGCTGGCTGAGATCCCACTGTCTCTTCCAGGCCGGCTTGAACAAAGCTCAAAACGTGTCCCACAGGGGTCGATACCTGCCCATGTGGTGGGGGATATTCCACCAGGTGAAGTGTGTAAGGGCTCAGCAGGGAGCCTTGGCACATGGTGAGTCCTTGGTGAGGGAAGTCTGCTGGTTTGGAGAGGTGAGGCCCCAAGTCAGTCAGTCCGCCATGCTGTGCCAACCCCAATGATGAGAGGATGAAGCCAGGTCAGGGAGGTCTCGTCTACCAGGCTCCTACCTGGGCTGGCAGCTCCTCATGCCATCCCAAGCCATCAGAACTCAGGTCCTCGAAGGGAGGCCTGGCTGCCCCCTTCCTCTGAAGCCACACAGGACCACGCCCCCTGTGCCCTGGGGCTTCACTCCAACAGGAGGGCTTCCCAGGGGCCCGGGAGACTCAGCAGAAATGCCCACAACTGCCTGGCACGTGGTAGGCTTTGCACAAAGAGCAGTAGCTTCAACCCCAATGACCCACCTCTGTGGGTTTGGGCTCCTCCGGGGCTGGAGGCTCTGGGCTCCTCTGGGGCTGGATGTCAGGCTCTGCTTAAAACTGTTGGTTCCTCAAGGACCAGGGGTGTCAGGTGGGCCTCCCCAGCTGAGGGCCTGGCCAGGACCAGGTCAGGGGGTCCTCCCATTTTCCCCTCCCCTTGCAAGGAGGAGCAGGCCAGAGCCTGGAGGTAAGTTTGCAGAACAAAGCATCTATTCAAATCCTTTGCCCATTTTTAAATTTGGGTCGTCATCTTGTTGAGTTGCAGAAGTTCTTTGTATGTTCTGAATCCTAGATATTGACCACTTCTGTAGTTTACAAATATTTTCTCCTGTGGGTTGTCATTATTTTCTTGATAGTGTCCTTTGATGCATGAAAGTTTTTAAATTTGATGAAGTCCATTTTGTTGCTTATGCTTTTGATGTTATGTTTAAGAAGCCATTGACTAATTCAAGGCCATGAAGATTTACACCTACATTTCCTCCTAAGAAATGTATAGTTTTAGTGCTTACCTTTAAGTCTTTGATCCATTTTGACTTAAATTTGTGTATGGTGTAAGGGAGCAGGTCCCATGTCATACCTGTGAGTAGCCAGTTGTCCCAGACCATTTTGCTTTGTTGTTGAGACAGGGTCTCCCTCTGTTGCCAAGACTGGAGTGCATGGGCGTGATCATGGCTCACTGCAGCCTCGACCTCTTGGGCTCAAGCAGTCCTCCTGGCTCACCCTCCAGAGTAGCTGGGACTACAAGCATGCACACCATGCCTGGCTAATTTTTTTTTTTTTTTTTTTTTTGAGACGGAGTCTCGCTGTGTCGCCCAGGCTGGTGTGCGGTGGCGTGATCTCGGCTTACTGCAAGCTCCACCTCCCAGGTTCATGCCATTCTCCTGCCTCAGCCTCCCGAGTAGCTGGGACTACAGGCGCCCGCCACCATGCCTGGCTAATTTTTTGTATTTTCTTTTTTCAGTAGAGACGGGGTTTCACTGTGTTAGCCAAGATGGTCTCGATCTCCTGACCTCGTGACCCACCCGCCTCAGCCTCTCAAAGTGCTGAGATTACAGGCGTGAGCCACTGTGTCCGGCCTAATTTTTAAAGATTTTTTTGTAAAGACAGGGTCTCACCATGTTACCCAGGCTGGTCTCCAACTCCTGGGCTCAAGCTTTCCTCCCACCTCGGCCTTCCAAAATGCTGAGATTACAGGCGTGAGCCACCGCACCTGGCCTATTTCTACTTCCTCCTTTCCAATCTGAATGCCTTTTATTTTTTTTCTTGCCAATTGCTCTGGCTGGAACCTCTAGCACTTTGTTGAACACAGTGGTGACAGCACATATCCTTGTCTTGTTCCTGATCTTAAGGGAACGTTTTCAGTCTTTCACCACTAGATGTGATGTGAGCTGTTGGATTTTCAAGGATGCTCTTTATCCAGCTGAAGACGTTCCCTTCTAGTCCTAATTTGTTAAGTGTTTTCATCCTTAAAGGGTACTGGATTTTGTCAAATGCTTTTCTGGCCTCTGTTGAAAAGATCCTGTGTTCTTCCGTTAATGTGAGGTGTTACATTGATTGATTTTCATATGTTGAGCCAGTTTCCATTTCTGGAATACATCCAACTCGGTCGTGGTGTATAATCCATTTACTCTGCTGCTGAATGTGATTTGCTTGTATTTTGGTGCAGATTTTTACATCTGCATTTATAAGGAATATTGGTCTGATGTTTTCTTATGATATCTTCCTCTGGTTTTGATATCAGGATAATATTAGCCTCATAGATTGGGTTAGGAAGTGTTCTTTCCTCCGTTTTTTTGGGAAGAGAGAGATTGGTGTTAATTCTTGCCAGAACCTTTGGTAGAATTTGCCAGTGAGCCTATCTGGTCTTGGGTCTTTGGGAGGATTTTGATTCTGATTCAATCTATGTATTTGTTATAGATTGTTCGGATTGTCCATCCTTGAGTCAGTTGCTAGCTTGTGTGTTTCCAGGAGTTTTTCCGTTTCGTCCATGTTATCGCATCTGTTGGCATACTGTTGTTCACAGGATTTTCTTGATGTGTGTGAGGCCTCTGAGAATGTCCCTGCCTTCACTCCTGCTTTTAGTCACTGGCATCTTCTTTTAACTTGGGCCGTTTGGCTGTGCATGGTTTTGGGGGAGTCCTCCTTGACTCTGCAGATGCTGAGCAGTGATGTGGCTGGGAAAGGGGACCGGGAGTGCAGGGCACCTCCTGAGGACTCACCTAAGCCCAAGATTCAGAGAGAGCTCCAACCACATCTGCCTGCATGCCTTTCCCAGGCTCTCCCCATGCAGCCAGCCAGCACCCCCTCCCCAAAGACCGGGCAGTTCCTGACCAGCACCTCACCAAGCCCTCAGTAAGGCATGTCTTTGGGGGAGCAGGATTTCAGGAGGACAGTGGAGGTGGTGTACAACTCACGGCTGGCGGTTCCGGGCCTCTCAGGAAGCTTTGCCACTGGGCTTGGGGTTAAGTGGGTGTGGGGCTCCGAACCCTAAAGGGGTGAGAGTTGAAATGAAAGCGGCACCTGTAGTCCATTTGGGGTGCAGGTGTGCGCCAGGGGTCCTCAGCCCCAGCTGATGGCCACATGAACCGCATGAGGAGAGGCAGGGCGTGTCAGCAGCAAACCTAAGTGTGTGCACATTTCTATGGGCCCTCACTCTGTGACACTGCAGCTCTCCAGAGGGACGCTTTGAAAACAAAACAGGAAAGAACACACAGCCCGCGTCTCTTGCCTGAGTCACTGTATTCCTTAAAAGTTGAAGTACCCTGGTCCTTGGCTTTTCCTGCACATGAGAAAATGTTGGCCAAGGTTAGCGATTATGCTTCTGTAATCTGTAACCAGAAGTGCTCTTACGCCCAAGCCTTGGTGTGATTTTGCTGTAATGTAACTTCAGAGCCAGCTAGATGGATGTGACTGTGCAGGTCCTGAGCCCCGGCCCCTGTATCCAAGCAGTGGGCCGAGACACTGAGCCGGGCAGTCAGACAGGACCTCGCTAAGGCTGCTCCCGGGCTGGGGCCTGGGTCTAGGATTCTCAGTAAGACCTTTGAATAAAACTAACTTGAATTCTTCAAAAGCTTGATTTTTTTTCTTCAGTCAAAAGCAGCTTGCTGAGATGCCGGCCCACCCTGGGGATGTGCAGTGGCAGCCCTGAGCTGGCCCAGCCCCTTTCTCCAAGGGTGCTCTGGGGGAGGGGGGTGGGTTTGGGGGAGTAGAGTGCAGGGGAAACAGGGTGTGCGGGTCAAGGGGGGCTAGAATTGGGGGAGCAGGTTCACGGGCCACGGGCTGGGCAGGGGTGGGCCTGGGCACCTGGTACGTGGGGGAACCCCAACTTCCCATCCCTGCGTCACACGCCCTTCCCCTGCAGGGTGGGGGTCTGCAGGGTTGGCATGTGCCCCCCTGCCCCGTCCCCACCCTACTCCCTGGCAGCAGGCAGAGGGGCGTGCAGGGGGGCCCTAAGTGCAGTGGCATCTCGACTCCAACCCACAGAACTTTAAAAATAGGGCCATGGTAAAGTCCGTCTCTACAGACCACAGCCTGCCCAGAGCTAAGAATATTCTTGAACCACTTAATAATTCAAGTCGGATCCAAATAGATTTTCCTGCTCACTTGTGGGCCTCTGTGTCCCCTTCCCAGGCCCCCACCCTGCCTGGAGGCTGGGAGGGAGAGACTCCAAGAAGCGGGTGGGCCTGGCCTTTGGAGCCTCTGAGACCCCAGCTGGTCCTGTCTCCCCTCTCCTGTGGCACTCAGGATCAGAAGACACACCAGGGCTGGAGTGGTCCTTTAGGATCTGGCCAAGGTCAGGCCCCAGGGAGGGGCCCCTCTGGTGGTCCTAGCTGTCCCAAACCCCACCCCTGCTCTGGCCACAGGCACTGGACTATTTGAATCTGGATCTGAGCTAGGCCTTGGCCCCTTGTACGGCATCTGACCTGAGCCACGCACCTCTCATGGGGGCCCCGTCCTCCAGGGCCAAGGGCAGCATGAGCTCCAGGAGAGCCGGCCTCGCCCCTCACACCCCGGTGGCTGGTACATGCCGACCCCAGGGCCTGTGTCCTGCCTCCTCTACGGAAGAGTCCCTGAAGGGCCTGGCCTGGGGCTCCTTGTCCTGGTGAAAGTGGCTGTGCAAAGGCAACCAGGGCCCTGGGTTCCAGACCAAGGCCTCTGTACTTGTGTGCTGTGTGTGCTTGGGTAAACCACTTCACCTCTCTGAGCCTCTTATCAGTGGGATGGATTGTGACCAATGCTTTTAGAATAGGCCGTGGTGTTTGGGGCAGGAAGGGGTATCTGACGGGTGCCCTGAGGCCTGTCACCCTCTCCTCCAGGGGCAGTGCCCAAGCTGCAGACACCCCTCACCCATCCCTGTCTCCCCCCAAGCTCTGGTCTTTCAAACACGAACTCAGGTTGAAGGGGTGCTACCTGGGAATGCTTGGGGGAGCCCACACTTGCTGGCAGGGGAGGTGCTCACCAGCCTGGTCCCCTAACCCCGGCAGCAGCCCAGCCTTAGCAGTCCCCGCTGAACTTCCCTGGCCAGGCCCTGAGTGGAGTTTTACCAAATTATTAATTAAGGGCAAAGCCATGCAGCAGCGCTGACATCCAGATGAATAGCACGCGGTGTAATTAGGCGAGGTGTCATGGAGATGATGGAGCGCAGCCTGCTAGCCCCAATTCACCTTCCCGGCAAGCAGGAGCAACTTCTCTGTGTCCTACCACCATGGGCGGCTGGTGTGGGGCCAGTTAGGGGTGTGGTTAAAGGGGCCAGCTGACAGCTATTGCAGGCGCCACAGGCCCTGTGGACAGGGCTGGCCTCCTCCCCCACGGACAGGCACCCCTTCCCCTCTGATTGCCATGGGCAGAACCCAAAAGGGAATAAAGTGCAGAAAGGGGCAGGCAAGGTGGGAGGCAGGCCAAGGCAGGAGGGATGAGGACTAGGACAGATCCACAGATAGACCTGGAGCAGCCCAGAGAGGGGCATGGAGGGAGCACAGGAGGGCCGAGAGGGGCTGGGGAGGAGGTGCAGAATCCAGGAAGACAGGACAGGCCTCGGGGCCCTACCCTGGGGTTGCATGGGCCTGACAGAGAGCTGGGAGCAAGGAGCAGCTTGAGAATTTTTGGTTTTGTTTTTTAGTTACTTACATTCATGTGTTTTTTGTCGTTTGAGACGGAGTCTTGCTCTGTTGCTGAGGTTGGAGTGCAGTGGCGCAATCTTGGCTCACTGCAACGTCTACCTCCCAGATTTGAGCGATTCTCCTCCCTCAGCCTCCTGAGTAGCTGGGATTACAGGTGTGCCACCACACCCAGCCAATTTTTGTATTTTTAGTAGAGACAGGGTTTCACCATGTTGGCCAGGCTGGCCTCGAACTCCTGACCTCAATGATCCACCTGCCTCAGCCTCCCAAAGTGCTGGGATTACAGACGTGAGCCACTGCTTCCGGCCTACATTTCATGTATGCTTTTAATCAACATCATAAATTGACAGTTTGAATAATCGAATAGTACTACAAGGCTTCTGATGAAAAACCACACCTCTTTCCTGATTCCCCCTTCTCGGAGGCAACCTTTTCTGTGATTGTAGCTGATTCTCTTTGGTATTTACTTCCGAATAGCCATGCTCATGGTGCTGCTGCTGCTGCTTTTTTTTTCTCCTTTTCAGATTGAGAAATTTACCCATGTCCTTCCCACGATGGCGGCTGAAGGCTTGTTCTCTCACACATGCCCCCCCACACTCTCCCACCAGCTTCTCCTTTTGATTGAATCAGAATTCAATGTATGCACTATTATTTCTCAGCATACACTCTTCTCAGCTGAGTAATGTGTTGTAATTACATTTCCTTTCTTGTACAACCTCTTATTTTTCCTGGACTTAATAACTGCCTCATTTAGGGGATTGGGTTGATATTCTGTGTACCCATTACTTATTTATCCCCAAACCCTGCCATGGAAGTATAAATCTCCTTTTGGTTCATTAAAAACATCCGGCCCATCTGGGCACAGTGGCTCATGCCTGTAATCCCAACACTTTGGGAGGCCGAGGCGGGAGAATTGCTTGAGCCCAGTAGTTCGAGACCAACTTGACAACATAGCGAAACCCCATCTCCATCACCATTTAGTTTTAAATAAAAGATATTTTTAAAGTTAAAAACATCCAGGCCAGGCTGCGCTGGGCCCGCCTCACTGTACAGGACTGCGCTGCCGCTGTCCTTGGTGCTGAAGTCAAGGCTGGGGCCGGAGCCTCTCCTCCAGCCTCACTCCTCTTCAGCTTCCGCCAAGCTTCGCCTCCATTCCCGCCCAAGACCCCCTGGGGAGCAGACCCCAGGCCCTCCTCAAGATTGCCGACCCCAGCCCTCGTCCCAGCCCAGGCCGTCTCTCCCAGGCCTTGCCTCTCTGTACCAGGTGGTCTTCCTCCCCAGGGGGCTCCTCCCCGCAGCCCTGGCAGACAGCTTGAATCCCGGAGTTGCAGCAGGTGGGTGTCTAAGTGGAGATCCCTTGTGTATAATCAGAACTTTCCAGGTTACATGTGACAAAAACCAACTTAAGCAAAGCGGAGACCTCGTTAGTTCACTCTAGGAGGCAGCACCACCCTGCATGGCCTGGCCCTGGCTCCCTCCCTCTCCAGGAGGCTGCCCCCTCATCAGCCCAGCCTCACTTCCTCACCCACATAAGGATCCTCGGCGGAGTGAGCCCTCCTGTTCCAGCGGCCCCAGTGGCCCCAGCGAAGGCCCCAGGCCGACACTTGTTGGCTGGCCAGGCTTGAGTCACATGCCTTCCCCTGAACCCCTCACTGTGGCCTGGGGTCGGGGGGCCAAGTGCCCAGTGCAGAGCTAGGGCCTGGACCAGCCTCAGTGCACCTTGTGGAGGGGGGACTTCTCAGTAGAACAGCGCTCTTGCTAGGAGAAGGAACACCTGGTTGAGAAAACTGAGGTCAGGGGACCTTCTCAAGAAGGGTCAGTGGCTTCAGGATCTCTCATAAGGCTTCATCTCCAAGGCCCAAGGAGAGCAACAGTGTCCCATCTTGTCTCCAGGTAATTCTATTCCAGTGCCAGCAGGGAACAGCGTGATTAAGCCTCCATTATTAACTTGCCAATCTTGTTTCTGGGGCACAGACGCTAACGGCTTAGGGGACCCAGTTGGTATATAACGAGGTCTCCATGACAAATTACTTGGTTATCAATTAACTATCTGGGGAGATGTCAAGCAGGATCCATCATGCTGGCAGGAAGAGAGAGCCAATTAACCCAGGGCAGTTCGTCCAACCCACCGTCGCTGCATCCAGCAGGGCCAGGAATGAGAGAAAGGGCCTGTGGAACCCGGAGCGGGGCAGTCCCTCCACCCCCTAGGGACGGTGTGACACCGGCTGCGGCTACACTGGCAGCGGCTTCTGCAGTCATGCCTCACGTGCTCGGCGCACCACTCTTGCCTGTACCCGTCTCTGTCCATTCATTCATTCCTGGACCAGGCACGGGTGGGAGAGGTGACTGAGGACTGAGGTTAGGGAGGGACACACGTGCAGACTGCAGACAGCAGACTGTCTCGTGTGGTCTCTACAGTGAGCAAGATGGGTAAGAGCATCCTCAGGACAGGGAGGAGAGAAGAGTTCATTCTAAAGGTGGGGGGGGTACAGAGAGAGCATCACAGCTGGGAGGAGAGAAGAGTTCATTTTAAGGGGGTAGGTGGGGGACAGCGTCACAGAGCTGGGAGAAGAGTTCATTCTAAGGGGGTAATTGGGGGACAGAGCATCACAGAGCTAGGAGGAGGAGAGAAGAGTTTGTTCTAAAGGTGGTGGGGGGCACAGAACATCATAGAGCTGGGAGGAGAGAAGAGTTCATTTTAAGGGGGTAAGCGGGGGACAGCATCACAGAGCTGGGAGAAGAGTTCATTTTAAGAGGGGGGGACAGAGTGTCTCGGAGCCGGCAGGAGGAGAGAAGAGTTCATTCTAAGGTGGGGGACAGAGCATCACAGAGCTGGGAGAAGAGTTCATTCTAAGGGGCGGAGGACAGAGAGACACAGAGAGACTCTGTGACAGCATCACAGAGCTGGGAGGAGGAAAGAAGAGTTCATTCTAAGTGGGGGTGGGGGGTGGGGGCAGGACAGAGTGCATCACGGAGCTGGGAAGTGGAGGAGGAGGAGCCAGGTCCCTGAGACGAGGGGCAGGGTGGGTGGCCACCAGGCAGAGGGTGCCCAGGCACAGCAGGGGACGGGGCTGTTCCAGGCTTGGGCAAGGGACGATTGACCGTGCACTGTCGGGACCTGAGCAGAATCCAGCTCTGTCGTTGCTGTGCTGGGAGACCTTGAAACAGTTTAGTAAAACCTTGCTGAGCCTCTGTTTTCTTATCTATAAAATGGGGATAATAATCCCTAGTTCTGGGATTGTTGTGGGAACTAACACTGTGGCCCCCTTTTGGTGCTGGCTGAACCTGCTTCCTCCTTCTCCTCCCTACAAGGGAGGTCTTGGACCCACCTCACTGGTGAAGGCTCACAGGGTGCACATGCTGGAGCAGAGGAGCAGGGAGGAGGGAGGCATCCTGGAGGAGGTGGCTTGGGCTGGCAGATGGCACACAGACGGGCCAGAGGCCGAGGGGCAGGGTCAGGGACGTTGGTCACTTATCAAGGTCAAAGCCCAGGACTTTTTGGGTTTTGCTTTGTTTTCAGTAAAGGCCCTTGGGTCACCTGCGATGTGTCCCACCCTGGTGAGAACCAGTGACCAAGCCCTGGCCCTACCCTGTCCCCTGGCCTTTGCCTGTGCCCCCACCCCACCCCTCTGGTAGCCCCCTCCCCTTGCCTACTTGGGGGTGATTGGCAGCTGCCTCTTCCCAGCCCCCTAGGCCATGGCACGGAGCCTCAAGCCTATTCATGACGCGGACATATGGCACCTCCATGGGGGGCTTGGAGGAAACTGCCAATTGCGAGAGTGCAGCGTGTCCCCATTCCAGCCCTGCCGGAGCAAAACAAACGCAAGCCGCCAGGGGAGCAGAGGCGGCCCGGGGGTGTGCGCATGTGTGCGGGTGTGCCTGTGTGTCTGCAGCTCACACCGAGGGGGTGCTGGGAGGAGGGGAGGCTGCCCGCTTCTTAGGAGTCTGAGGCTTTCAGACGCTTCTGGGGGCTTGGCTACTGGGGTCCTAAGGAGCTGAGCTGCCCCCCTCATTCCGCCCCGCAGGCCGTGCCTCTCCCGTCTTGAGGCCCCTTTCGCCTCCCCACACCTCTTACCCAGGACGCTGGGCTGGAGGCTGTGAACAGCCCTGGGAGGAGATCCCAGAGATGCTCTCATTCTTTCTGGAATCAGGACGTTCCGCCCAATGTCAAGCCCAAGTCCCCAGGGCTCCAGGCTTAGCCAAACTCTTCTGTTTTATTGGAGGTGGCACCACCCCCATATCAGTGGGGGCACTGCAGCCACCAGTGCATGGCCCCCTAGGCCCCTGCCCCATGCTGGGCTCACCCTCCTGTGCCCAGCTGGGGACCCAGGCATGACAAAGCCCTGCTCCTGAGGCAGGGGAGGGTGTGGGGGGGGGGCGTGGGGAGGGCGGCAGGGGAGGTCGTGGGGAGAGCCCGGCCAAAGGCCAGGCTCTGGGGGCCTCAGCACCCTCCTCTCCCGACCCAGGGCGGGAGGCTGCTGCCATGGAAACCAGGCCTGTCCACCCACTGGCCATGTGCATCCAGGGGCCGTGGCCACCACCTCCTAGCACCCAGCTCTGCCCCCCACCCCCATTCGTGGGAGTGAGAAGTCAGGAGAGAGAGGAAGGGCGCTGAGCGGAACCTGGAGGGTGGGCCTGGGGTACCAGAGGCTGAGGTGCTCAGGCAGGCTAAGGGTAAGGGGCCTGTCCCCTGAGCCCCAGCTGAGGGTCTAACCCTCTGTGCTGCTGGGAAGCTCCAGACCCTCTGCCACAAACCTTGGCATGCACTTCCAGCAGTGGCAGCCCCTGTGGGGTGTGTCCGTGGCACCCATCAGCCTCCTCCTTGTGGCTGGGGCCTGGGAGCACAATCTGCATGCTTTGGGCCTTCCCCAGGGAGTCAGGGAGGCGAGGGTGCAGCCCGCTAGAGAGCGGCCCATCCATCAGTTCCCTCCCAGGGCACTGGTTGGGGGTGCGGGTGGGGAGGAGCTGCAAGGGCGACTCTCACTCCAGCTCTGCCGACACCCTGTCCCCAGCACTGGCAGGCACCTGGGTGTCCTAATCTGTCTATAGCCTGGCCTTGGACGAGGAGCCTCTGCCCCAGCTGGGTGTTTCAGGGCCCAGGCCCCCACCTTGGCTGGCAGCATGCACACCCGCCACAGGCGCTGGGCCGACCAAGTTGCAGGCACCGCTGTGCATCCAAGCATCTGCTGCTACCGTCTCAGGGCAGATGGGCTGCCAGTGAGCTAAGTGTGTGCGGGGGAAGGGGTGCCATAGGAACCCCTCCCCGCCGGGAGCGCGGGGGCGGGAGAGGCAGGCACCCGCCGGTGGGGGAGCCGGGAGCCATCAGAGGGAGGGGGGCTGGGATCACATGGGCTCCAGGGTTGGGGAGAGTCCCGTGCAGCCGGTTCCTGGGCCAGGGGCTCAGAGGACCTGGGCTCAGCCTCGGAGGATGCAGAGCCTTAGAGGTCCTGATCAGGGCTGGGAGACCTGTCACCCCTGGCCAGGTGGCCCTGGGCAAGTCCCTTCCTTCTCCAGGCCTCAGGCCCAGGAGTGTGTGTGGATGGTCTGGAGGGTGCCTTCCCGCTCCGGAGCCCTGTGCCTTGGCAGGATGAAGGCGTCCTCCGCACACAGATGCCTGCCATCTGCAGGGGCCTCCTGCCAGGGGACGCCAGCACACCCTGCCAGACTGATCCGGGGCACGTGGGCTACACCTCCGCCCCTTGCTCCAAGGCTGTGGCTCCCAGGAAGGCTGGGGCCATGCTGTGTGTTAAGTGAGGCCACTTCGGAGCTTGTCAGCTTTCCCCAGTCCCTGCCTGGCCACAGCAGGAGCCCCACAGTGAGGAAACCTGCCAGGCTGGGCAGGATTCTGGCCAGGGTAAAAGATCCTTCCCTGCCCCTGCTGCCCCCAAAGCCCATCACACTGTATCCAAGACCCCTCAGGAGTACTGGGATCCAAGGAAGGAGGGAGTGTGGGAGAGTTGGCAAGGAAACAGCCCAAGGCCACCAACAGCCTTGGAAACCGTTTGTTGGGGCATCAGGAGGGCCTTGAGCAGAGAGGAGGACCCCACAGACAAACCCTCCAGCATCCCTGCTCCGGGAGAGGGGTGCCCACCCGGCCTCAGGGGGCTTTTCTTTCATGATGGCAGTAAACAGAGCACAGTTGTCTGTGCTCAGTCCCTGTCCTGTGCGAGGCTGCTCTGAGAACTCAGCTCTTCTGTAATTGGCACAAGAATGCTAAGAGCCGCCCTTATGCCCACTAGACAGAAGAGGAGGCTGAGGCTGAGCAAGCTGGGGCGCCTGGCCCCGGCCAGGGGCCAATGAATGGCTGCGCTGGAATTTGAACCTGAGGTCTGCTTGACCCCTTGGGCTCCCTGACCAGAGCACCCCACTGGAAGGGCACGTGTCCTCCAGGAGAGGCTGCCTGGTGCCTCCAAAAGTGCAGGGAAGCGGGGCAGGTGGCCCCTCTGTGCCCCCTCCCCTACCAAGCCTACGGGGGCCCCCATCCCCACCATGGCTCTCTCGGATTCGACAGATGCCTCCGCCTGGCTGTGACTCAGCCTCTCAGTTTGTTGGTGGTTGCCTTTTTTTTTTTTTCTTTTTCTTTTCCAGAGTATGACATCGCCACTGAGCCTTGGCAGAGTGGCTCCCAGGACACTGGCAGGTCCCTCTCAGGCCTTGCTCAGGAGTGCCCGTGGGTGGCCCCAGCTTGCAGGGGCCATGGTGGCTGATGACCAGATGCCACGACAGGCACCCCAAAAGGGCCTCGCCCTTGGACTGTGGCCCTGGGCAGACAGACTCTGTTACCTTCAAAGTAGGCACAGCCCATCCCTTAGTTGCACCTGACTGGGGCACAGTGCTGGGGACACCTGTCCAAAGTCACCCTCCCCAACTGCCTCACAGCCCAAGGACATCTGTCCAAAGTCACCCTCCCCAGCTGCCTCACAACCCAAGGACACGGCACGTACTTGACGTTGCAGATTGGGCCAGAAACCCTCCTGGGGGGAAGGGCCCAGAGCCCTACTTTTCAAGCGCGGGCTAAGAAACAGAGAATTTGTCTTGGAGAAGACTTGCAGGCCAGCAGCACTGCCCATTGCCAAGGCCAGTGGGCTGAGTTCCATGGAGAGAAAAGGGCTTTCCCTCCATGAAGGAAGCTTTCTTGGCATTTGGGACTGTTGGTAGAGCCCAGTTTTTTTGTTTTTTTTGGTTGGTTCGTTTTATTTTGTTTTTTTGTTTTTTTGAGATGGGGTCTCACTCTGTCGCCCAGGCTGGAGTGCAGTGGTGCGATCTTGCCCCGTGGCAGCCTCGACCTCCTGGACTCAAGCAATCCTCCTGCCTCAGCCTCCCAAGTAGCTGTGACTACAGATGTGTGCCACCACACACACACACACACACACACACACACATATATATAGTAGAGGAAGCATATTGAGATGTTGCTCAGGCTGGTCTCAAACTCCTGGCCTCAAATGGTCCTCCCACCTTGGCCTCCCAAAGTGTTGGGATTACAGGCATGAACCACTGCGCCTGGCCCTAGCCTGTGTTTTGTGAGATAGTGAGTTCCCTGTCCCCAGAAGGATTTCAGAATCCCCAGAAGGATTTCAGCAGGGATAGCATTCCTCATGGGACAGAGCCGCTGTGGTGGAATCAGAGAAAAGAGTCACTTACAGCTGGAGTTGGTCATTTCAGGTTCAAGTCCAGGTGTGTCTGTGTGAACTCTGGAGCAAGGTATTAAACCTCTCTGCTTATCTCTGAAATGGGATTTGGGTCTCCCTCAAAGGCAGTTGGGTCTCCCTCAAAGGTGAGACTGTGTGCAGAGTGTGTGCAGACATTTTCATGCCCCAGTCTGACTCATGGCCCCGTGCACCTTGACAGGTCTCCGTCTCTGGGAGCCTCATCAGAAGAAATGGGTTAAACTCCACAGGGTAGGATTTGGGGAGGAGAAAGAAGAGCTTTGGGCTATGGGGAGTGGGGAGACGAGGGGATGGCGGGGCTTACTGTCCTTTCAGTGACCCGAGAAAGAGGCTGGCTTGGGTGAGAGGAATGGGGCAGCTTCTCTTGCCTCTGGGACTCAGGAGAACCCAGGGCTCTGAGGCTCAGAGGGGATCTGGAAGCTGTTGGGGGGCGGATGGGGCACTCATGGCATCTAGAACTGGGACATGCCAGGCAACAGTGAGGAGGCCAGGGGTGGTGGAAAACAATCTTTCAGTGGCAAGCAGGCCTGGGTGTAAGAAGACAGACAATCCCACGTCCAGGATGACAGTCCCAAGGCAGTTGGCTCCTCCTGCCCCAGCGGTCCCAGCCGACACCCACGTCCTTCCCTCTTCTCCTCCTCCCTCCCCCGCTGCCTGTCCTGTGCCCATTTATCATGCCCATGGTAGTGCCCCAAATGGTGCTCCCAGGTGTCCACCCAGAACCTCAGAATGTGACCTTTTTTGGAATTAGTCTTTGCAGATGGAATAAAGTTAAAGATTTCAAGACAAAAATCATCCTGCATGAAGGGTTAACCTGAAATCCAATGACAAGTGTCCTCGAAAGAGAAAGGCAGAGGGAGATTTGAGACCCAGACACCCACAGGGGAAGGTAGAGGTGGGACAGTGGGAGAGATGCCTCCACAGGCCAAGGCGTGCCAAGGTCCCAAGCACCCACGGAAGCTGGGAAAGTGGCCTGGGACAGGGTCCCCGCAGAGGACCAGAAGGATTTTGGAATTCTGGTCTCCCAACCTGTTTAGAGAGTAAATGTTGGTTGATGCTCATTTGTTATGGCAGCCCCAGGAGAGGGAGACAGCCTCCCTTCCCGTCTCTCCAGGCCAGCGGACCGCTGGGTATTGGGGTTGGAAAAGTCTTTCCAGGGCTCAGGGAGTGCTGGGGTGGCCACCACCTTCTGAGCACCATCCTGTGCCTGGGCCTGCCTCCCTTGCAGCCTGAGCCCAGGCACAGGAGCCAGCTCCACTCACACCTGCCAGCCTCAGCCTCAGAGGTGAGCAATGCCAGGAAGCCGATGCCTCCAGAATCCCTTGACTAACGGGGATGGCGGCGGGGCCCTGGCTTTCAGAACAGCAGGAGTGGGCGGCTGGGTCCATGCCCGGTGGGGGAGGCTGCACGGTCGGGCCATTGTTCCTGGTTGTGTGGCCGCCGAGTCTCTCTGGAAGGTTCTATGAGCCTCCTAATATCCTGTACTGGGTTCCATTAAGCCGGCCAGAGTGAGTTCTGCCGGTTCCAAGTGGTGTGTGGGATGGGGAAGTGCTCTCAGCTCCGTCCCTGGGACAGGTTGGGGGTGGGGGCGTCACATGCCAGAGATCTGGGGTGAAGGCCTGAAGACCCTTCCCCTCCTGCTGGAGGAGAGCCAACCTCCTCCACAGGGCCTCGTGGGAGTGCAGCGGCCAGCAGGCCCGTGGGAGATCAGGAGGGAGATGT
Source organism: Hylobates moloch (assembly GCF_009828535.3). Lineage (NCBI taxonomy): Eukaryota > Metazoa > Chordata > Mammalia > Primates > Hylobatidae > Hylobates > Hylobates moloch. The sequence continues at coordinate 126,354 of NW_026652339.1, forward strand.
GCTCACAGCCGGCACTCGAGGCACCTGGGCTCGGGACACACCTGGGCTCGGGACACACCTGGGCTCGGGTCATACCTGGGCTCGGGTCACACCTGGGCTCGGGACACACCTGGGCTCGGGACACACCTGGGCTCCGGACACACCTGGGCTCGGGACACACCTGGGCTCGGGACACACCTGGGCTCGGGTCACACCTGGGCTTGGGTCACAGCAGCCCCCATTCCCCAGGTTGAAGAGGCCTAGGCTTTCCCTGGGCCTGGCTCTCGCTCTCCTCCCCCAACGCTGCTCCGGTCCCCGGCGGCCTCCTCAGGGCCCAAGTCCTCCCTCCCCCTGTCCTCCTTCTCTCTACTACCCCCTTCTTAGAAATGAAGTCATCTAGAAAAATAATCAAAAAATAGAAAGGAAAAAAACACCTTAGAAAATGGGATTTTTTTTTTCCCCTTCAAACATTTGGTGAGACACCTCCCACACGGATGAGTGGCCACGGGGCCTGTTTTGGTGTGAGAGAGACTTGGGCCTGTACCCCCGGAGTTGTGAGAGGCAGGGGGGCCTCCCAGTCCCACAGTGGGGGTCTACACTAGGCCTCCCCTCTGCAGCCTGGCTAAGGTTGGCCCCAGAAGCCTGAGGTCCCCGCCAATGCCCTGAGCAGGGAGGCCGCTGAGTCCCTGAAGCCGGGGTGCAGGGCAGGGCGGGAGGGCTGGCAGGGGCCAGGCCAGGGGCTGCCTTAGCACCTAAGTGAGGCCCTGTCTCCGGTCTCTCCCCTCTTCCCACCCGGCCCACGCCGCTGCAGGGTTCTGGTTTGTTTATTTATAATTCATCCTCTGCCTGCTTCCAAGAAGGCTCCCGGCACTTACTGGAAAGCTGCTTCCTAAAGCTCCGTTGTGCTCCTGGCAGGCTCAGGCTCAAAGCCCGTCAACGCTTCCCCATCGCTCGCAAAGGCAGACGACTCAGCATGGCTTCCAGGGCCCTCCGGATCTGGCCCCCAAATGCAGTCTTTCCGCCACTCCCTGATGTATCTCCTGGCCCCAGAGGGACCCTCCCTTACAATGCAGATTGCTCTAGGGACCCCGGGACCCAGGATGCTTCCTCCTACCTTGGGATCAGACCCTCCCTCACCCCATGGCGCCTTCTCTGGTCCCGACAGCGGGGGACGTTGGCACCTCTCTTCTGCCCATTGGCTGTCTGCTCTGTCACAGTTACCTGGTACAGGCTGCTCCTTCCTGCCCCAGCCCTACCTCCCTGGCCCTTGGAGGAGCTTAACCAAGTCAAATCATTGTTAAGTCTGACGGTGACAATGCCAGGGAAGGTGGAGGCTCCCCTCTGCCTCCGGAGTGGCACTGAGGACGGAGGTGCCTGCAGTTGGTCCCCATGCTCGATAGGCAGGAAGCTGTGGTCAGGAGTGGGGCTGAGAGGAGCCACCCTGGTGGCTTAGTCTGGACACCTGGCTGGGGGTTCCACGAGTGTGTCCTCGGGGGCTGGGTGGCGATGTGTGACTCCAGGGGCTGGAAGGGTGGGGACACAGTGTGGTGAGAACCAGCATGCAGGGCTGCAGGCGGCAGCTCCACAGTCAGGGCTCTGGGCTCAGGGAGCTGTCCCCTGAGCGGGGAAGCTCACACCAGAAATGGTCAGGCAACCCAGGGATCTGTGAGGGATAAGAGATGGTAGTTGTGTGAAGCCTCTAGGCTTTGGGGTGATTTGTTACACGGCCAAAGCTAACTGATACAGCCAGGAACTGCTGATGGCACAGCCAGAAGTCCCACCCACCCTTGAGAGATCAGCCCCTGCTTTAGGCAGGAAGCCCAGGAGGCTGTGGGAAGACCTCTGGCCTGCTGGAGGCCCCGGTTGCTGGTGCCAAGAGGAGGGGCAGGGAGGGACCAGGGAAGGGGACACCCTGACCACTGGAGTGCTGAGGAGCGAGTTGGGGGGTGGCCAGATTAGGAGTTAGCAGCTCGAGGGGCACACCTGGGGGGCTGTTCCCAGGTGGATATTGGAGGCCAGCCAGCAGGCTCCCTTGAACCAAGCCCTCATGCCACCTTCCCAGCCCATCTGGGACCTCACCACATCTTGCTTCCGGGAGGAGGGTCACCCTCGATCCTGGGCCTGCTGCGACTCTTCCCTGCTGTGGCTGAGTGAGCAAGCCGGGGCCCTGGCCTGAGGGTCTGCTTAGTCCCCCTCTCAGATTTGCACCGGTCAGGGCCAAATAACTGGCTAAGCCAGGGGACCCTGGAAACCTCACTTCATTTCCTTCGAGCCCTAATTCCTCCATTGAAAAATAGGGCCCTGTGCGGAGGAGTAAACACGAGAAAGCCCATGGGGCATCCATGCATATCCCCCCGCTCAGCGCCTCAGCTTTCCCTTCTGTAAAATGATGCTATCTCTTCCGCTTCGCCCTCTGCCAGTCTGTACCTCCAACTTCTACAGAGCAGACCGGATGCCTCTGCCCACCGGTAGGGCACATCACAGGCAAGGGGTGGGGGCTGTGCCCCATCCTCCACCATCTGTGGGCTCCAGATCCCACTGGCCCGGCACCATCAGTCATGGCCAACTCCCAGCTCCTCCCTCCCTCAGCTTAAGCAGCCACTGCCTGGCAGAAGGGGAGCCCTGGCATGGCAGGACCCTTGGGGGCTGCCCTCAGGAAGCCTCAGTGGCAAGGGCAGATGCCAGCTGGGCTGTGTCAGGGATCCTCTGCCACCTGGCAGACACACTACAGAGCGTGGCCTTTCCCTGCTGCCGACTCTCCTTGTCACTGAGTTCCGTGGGGCCACAGATGTCCTGGCCATGGGGGTCAATGTAGAACAGATGTCCATCCCTGGCTACAATGCTCTGTGCCAGAAGGACAGTGCCAGAATGGCCCCTTGCTGACACAGCCCCGGAACCCCTGACTTTGGAACTGGGTGGAAGGGAAGAGAGGAGCCAGGTGACTCCATCTCCTGAAGGAACTGCCTTTGGGAGCCCAGGACCGGCCCAGGAGCATCTGGCTGCGGGGTGGCCTATGGCCTCCTCCCCACAAGGCTGGCTGGCAGATGGCTGCCCTGGCCTGCCCAAGCCACACGCCCGGCAAAGAGCTCCTCTCCCAGTGCCGGGGCTCACGAGGAAGCCGGCTGTCCGGACATTTGCATGCAATTCCGGGCAGCCCCGGATGCTTGTCTGGCTTCCAGCCCGGGAAGTGGCATCGCACCCTGGGAAGAGGACAGGCTTCCCGGCCACAAAGAGCTCAACTGAAGATCTGAATCCTGCATTTACTAGTGGTGTAACCAGGTCAGGGGCTTTCTGAGCCTGTTTCCTCCTCTGTAAAGGAAGGCTAATTGTGTACATGTGAGCTTGACATCTAGAGCCACATCCAGCACAGAGGAAGCGATCTATGATGACTGGCTCCTTCCTTTCCCGTCCATGGCTCACACCTTACACCTGCTGCTGTAGGCAGAAATGCCCCCTGGGAACCCCTGAGAGGACTTCCAGAGACCCCACCCTGGAAACTGATCCCACCCTCCTCCTTCTCTGTGCCTTCCACACAGCCTCTTCCCCATCATTCCTTCCTACCAGACTAAGGGGACTTGAGGGTGATACCAGGTGTTCTCCAGCCAATTCAACACCTAGCAGAGTGCTGCGCAGGGCTGCCAGCATAAATCAATGACATCTTTCAGCCCAGAGGGTTCTGAGAGTGACTGCATTTGACAGCACTTCCTGAGGCACCCCTGGCCTCCTGAGGAATGAGCTGCTCAGGGCATCTGGCAAGTAGGCACCAGTCCATGCTGGCACCCTTCCTTCTGGAGAGTCACCCAAGGGAGCCACTGATCGCTGCTAGAACTGGAGCAGAGTCCTCAAACAACAGTCTGCACACACACAAGACCAGGGACATTTCTTTGATCCAGCTCCTGCCTTACAGGACTTCACCCATTCCTGAGGAAGAAGAGAGAGAGGAAAAAAGACCTCTCATACACCCCCTCAGTCTACAGTGTTTACTGAGCACTCACTGTGATCCGAGTAAGAGAGAAACTCTGCCGTCTTGGTGCTTTCAGACAATACACATCAAATTACATTATCAACGATGTTGGATGGCGCTAAGAGCTGGGGAGGGAAAGCAAGGGAGTACAGGCCACAGACCGTCCTGGACTTCGAGTTTGACTTACATTTTGGCTTTGCCATGGTACAAACGCCATACACATTCAGTATACTCCTCCGCTTACAGATGGGGTTACATCCGGATAAACCCACCGTAAATTGCCTTACAATTCTTTAACCTATGATGGGTTTATGGGGATCGAACCCCATATGACAGGAGCATCTGTATAGGAAGGGGGCACGGTTTTCAATAGGTGGTCGCCTCACTAAGTGGGAGTCACAGGGTTTCAGGGGAGGAGAGTTCCAGGCCGCGGGAACAGCAGGTGCAAAGGCCCTGAGGCAGGACGGGGCAGGGAGGTCCAGAGTCCACCGCGCAGAGACCCAGGAGGCCGGCAGGCACGGTGAGGACCTTGACTTAAACCCAGGAAAGTGGAAACACACTGGGGCATGACCTCCTGTACTTTCCGAGATCGCTCTGGCTCCTGTGTTGAGGAGACTCAGGAGGGGAAGGTGGAAGCGGAGAGACCCAGCTGAGACGCAACTGCAGTCATCTCGGCGGGAAAAGGCTGCTTGGAGCAGGGCGGTGGCAGAGGTGGGAGAAGAGGTCAGGTCTGGGGAAATTTCGAAGGCACAGCCAACAGGATGTACTGCCGGGCTGGATGCGGGGTGTTAGGGGTCAAGGAGGCCGCCAAGGCTCTGCCTGAGAACTAGGGAGGGGCAGGGACGCCATTTACGGAGCTGGGGAACAGCAGGAGCTCGTTTTGTTAGCAAGTGCGAGGCGCCGGGCATTTAAAGGCGGCCTGACGGGACCGGCCAAGGCGGGAGAACGGACAGGGCCCTGAGGGGCCGCGCTCGGATCGGCCTCCTCCCTGACCTCGGCGTTCCCGGCTATCGCCTCCAGAGCTGCTTCGGGGCCGACCCCGGGGGCTCTCCCCGCCTGCGGCCTCGCGCCAGCCCGGCCGGCTCGCCTAGTGCCCGGCGCCCAGAAACGCGTGGAGCTGGGAGATACCACACAGCCCACGCCGGAAGCCTAAACCCGTCGGCTCCCGCGGCCAGCACCGGCCGGAAGCCCGCAAAGCCTAACTCTCGCGAGACGCCTCCTGAGTCCCGCCTCTCCGCGGTTCCACCAATCGCCGCGCTCCTGTCTGCGTTGCTGTGGCAACCCCGCCGTGCGCCCGCGTTCCCGGAGCCCGTGCTGTGGCACCCTTGTTGTCGGGGCTTGGCCCTGGCTTTTCCTCAGCTCCCGCGCGGCGCGCCCGTGTGTCGCAGGTCCCCTGCTGCTGCCCGCAGCTTTTGGGGAGTTCGGGGGGGGGTGGAAGCAGGGCCGCAGAAAGCCCAATCAGAGCCTTCTGACACCCGCCCCGACCTGCCGCCCTGGAGGCGGAGAAGCCACGGCCGCCCTCCCGCGGCTTCCGTCCCCGCCGCCTGGCTCCTTACTGACACGCGCGCCGCCCCCGGTCGCCCGTTTTCCCTGGTCTCCGGCCTCACCTCGCTTCCAGTCCTGGCCTGAGGTCCTGAGGGCTCCCTGGAGGGGGCGGCCTCCCCGCACCCAGCGTTTAGCAGGGCCCCTTCAGCCTCCCTGCCCGCCAAGCTCAGAGTTGAGGTCTGCAGCAGGGGAAAGAAGGAGGGAGATTGGGCAGCTCAGGTTCCCTAGACCACACCTATCAGGCAGAGGGCGGCCCGCTTCCGTCAGCGCCCGACCTCGGCGGACAGGGGAGAGGATGGGCTGAGAAGCGGGAGAAGGCCACTAGCTGGAAACTCCCTGAGGACGGGGGCACCATTCTCGCCCCAGCCCCAGCGCTCCGCCTCCGCAGAGCCGGCCCAGCGAAGGAAGAATGAAAATATGAACGTGACATGATGTGGGCTTGAGAGGCCGCCTTGTTCTTTGGATTCACCCAGAAACCTGACTGGAAGGAAAGTTACTGCAACTGGGGAAAAGCACAGTTGGCTGGAGAATTTGGTTTAAAAATAAATAAATAAGTTTTAAATTATATAACTAACACGTGCTTGGTGTAGAAAATTTGGAAAACATATGAAAGTACTGCATAAAAATCCTCGATCCCACTGCCACAGAGAACCATTATTAACATGTCAGAATCGTTTCTTCGGGTCTTTTTTTTTTTCTTAATGCATTTATATTGCATATACATTTTTTGTCTTAACAATATATTGATGTGCCCCAGTCCCCCACAGACCCTAATGTATGAATGGGAATGGAGGCGTCTGAAATGTGACTCACAGAGAGTTCTCTTTCCTCCCTAACACCCCATCCCTGCCTCACCCCTTCAGCACATTCACAGCAGCACAGGGACTCGGGACTCAGACAAATGTGCACTGAGCTGGCTGTCATAGCCTCTGGCCCCAGAACACCACCTTCCCCTGTAGAGGGGGTCCTAGGAGTGTCCTCAAGTGCTCCGTGCCCCATGTTCCTTTCCATGGTACCAAATTCTTCTGACCTCCTTCTAGGTCAGGGGTGAGGGGGTGAAGTAAGGGGTTGGGGGAGAGTGTCCCCATGAGGCCTGAGGGGACCGCTAGTGCAGGGGAGGAAGGGAAGTTCAAGCAAGCAGGCCCAGCGGAGGGCTTCACCCTCCAGGTGCGGCCAGGTCCTGGGAGAAGGAGGGGAAGCAGTCTGGTCCAGGAGAGAGGCAGCAAGGGCAGATGCCAAGCCTTTGCCTCTGCACTCCCTGGGGACCTCTGGGGACCCCCAGCACTAGTAATCAAAGGAGGACAGACGCCTACACACGCGTCCCATATGTCTCGCCCTAGCAGGCAGCGCGAGGATGCCCACTGTCACCCCGGCCCCCTGGAAGGCTAGCTTGCTCTCCTGGGCACAAGTCAGAAGCAGTGTGAACTGGGGTGGGTGGTGGGGGACCCCTCCCGGTGAGCCACCCCTCTGACCTGGCTGTCAGTGATCCACAAGTCTGGCCCGTCAGCCCTCCCTGCTGAGCACACAGTCCACTGACCCTTCTTCAGAATTGTGGGAATGACCTCACTGCCCCTCCAAGCAGCCTTTCGTGCTGCTGCCCACAGCAGACATCTGGGGAATGGACTGCACAGCCTCCATGTGTCCTGGCTCCTTGGTGCCTGCAGAGTCGGGTTGATTTTGTCTTTCCCTTCAACTCTTGTCTTAAAGGATATCTTGAGTGTGGTGGCTCCTCTGCTCAGATGGTGTTAATGTGGCGGTGGCAGTGGGCACTTCTCTGCTCCTCGGCTGGGTGCTCAGCCTCGCCAGGCTGCCCGGAGCTGGTGGAGCAACAGCCCTGTCCCCTGTCCAGCTCTCTGCAGCTGCCCTCTCCTGTCAGAAGCTCCTGGAAAGCAGTTCTGGCACATAGAGGCCATCTGCATGTTCTCCTCCTGCCCGCCCCACCCCGAGTAGCCACAGAGGATCTTCCCCAGCTGCCTTCACCTCCGCCCCCAGACAGAGCCTCCTGGCTACTCCCCCAGAAAGTGTCTCCAAAATCACTTCCATTTCTCCTCTGCTCGCAGCCACCCAGTGGCTTTCATTATTATTCAGAATAAAACCAAAGTGTCCATTACCATCCAACCAAAGACCCCAGGAACGCGCTGCAGTGGAATCAAGCCACGTTTGTTGACTGGTTGCTGTGAGAGGGTGTTAGGAAGGACCCACAAGCCTCCTCGTGTTGGGAGAGCATGGAGGGAGGAGGAGTTGGGAGAGGCTCAAGGCAGCAGGGCTGACTCCACTGCTGGGTATCTTGATAACTTTTATCTAGAAGGCAGGAAGAACAAAGTGCAGCTGAAGCTGAAATTGATCAAGCGGCAGCGGTCATTCAAATGAGCCAGGACGGGGCGGTTTGGTGACCCTTGAGGTCCGGCTGATGCTCATGTTCTGCCTATGCTCCGACACGATCCTGTGTATCTTGCTCCATCTCGGGCACACAGTGGTCTTGTCTGGTGTTGGTGTTCAGTGACATTGCTTAGCCACGAAATTGTCTCCAGGCCAGTGACTAGTGACGCCAGGGTGGGTGGCTCTTCTCTTTTTCAAGACCTGGGTGTCACCTGACCCCCAGCTGCCTCTGACTCACCAGCCACTGCCCTTCTTGTTCACACTCTTCCTGACAAGCTGGTTTCCTGTGTGGCCGAGCAGTTTCCTCCTTCAGACCCTTCATGGTCACCGGGCCCCTGCCTGAAGCCTCCGCCTCAGGAACCCATGTGGCTGGCTCCGGCCCTGCGGCCTTGCCGCTCTCTCTCCATCCCCGCACTGTCCCCTTGGTGGCTCTTACTGCCACCTTCCTTTCCACCTACTGGAACCCTAGGGTCTTCTGGTTCCTCTGCCCATCTACCACCAAATTCCCACAAAAGGGAGAGTCTGGGTGACACGCTGGTGTGTTTCTTCCTGGGGCAGTATGGTTCCCACATGGATCCTCAGATGTTCTTTGGTGTCGGTGACCCCACTGTGGGCCGTTGGTTTTGCTCCGAGACCAAAGCTGGCTGCTGGTGGGCACAGAATGCACACGTGGCTTGGACCAGACAGCCTCTAGGCCTCCCCTTTCTACCGCCAGGTGCCGAGGGGCCAGCAGCCTGGACAGCCCGGAGCCCTGGAGAGCTCTGACCCTGGCCTCTGCCCCACCCAAAGTGGGTCTGGCCCCTTCTTGGAACAGGATCAGCCCCCAGCTGGAGACAGAGACCCCACGGCCAGCCCAGTCAGCCTCCTAGTACTCCCCAGTCCCCCGGCCTAAGGACGCTCCACTGTCCTGGGCTGCCAAAACAAATATCACCAACTAGGCACCTCAAAACTCATCCTCTGGCAGTTCTAGAAGGGAGAAGTCCACAGTCAAGCGGTCAGCAGAGCTGGTTCCCTGAGGAGGCTTGGAGGGAGAGTCCGTTTCACACCCCCCATTTTGCTTCTGGTGGCTGCTGGCAATCCTTGGTGTCCCTTGGTTCAGAGACATCGCTGCAACTTCTGCCTCTGTCGTCCCGCGGCCTCCTTCCCAAGTGTGCGGCTGTGTCCTCTCCTCTTCTTACCAGGGCCCCAGTCACTGGACTTAGGCCCAACCCAATCCAGCCTGACCTCATCTTAACTTGATTACAGTTGCAAAGACCCTATTTCCAAATAAAGCCCTAGTCACAGGTTCTGGGTGGGCATGGATTTGGGGTGACATATTCCACCCAACGCAGCTCCCACCCCCATGTGGTAGAAGCCCAGGGTCAGGGAGGATCCCCGTTCCCCTGCTGGCTCCCTGTGCACTTCCAACTTCCAAAGGGGGCTCAGTGGGTGGTCTGAGCTAGACACAACCTAGCTCCTTCATTCCTGTGAAGCGTCGTTCTCACGGGCCGTCTGGGCAGCAGGCATTTGCTGACGTTTGGAGTAATGGGGTCAGCACTTTACAGGTGACAACCTGGGGCACCTCTTGGCAGCTGGGTGCCTCCCTGTGACTTCAGCTGTGACCTCAGCTGTGACCTTAGCTGTGACCTCAGCTGTCTCTCTCTGCCCTTCTTGACCCCATCACCTCTTTTCCTCCCCTAACTCCTGGTTCCATGGGCTCTCACCTCCTCTCTCCCAGCATGTCTGAGAAAACCACAGTCCCTTTCACTTTTTGTCCAAGCAGTCCAGTGCTCTCTGCCCTTCACCTTCTCCTCCAGCCTGGACCCCTGAAGGCAGGGGAGAGGGTAGAGATCGCCTCTCAGATCCAGAAGATCCAAAAACACCCCTGGGGTGTAAGAGTCATGCTGATTCCCTCGGATGTGAAGCAGTCCGTTCTTATTGCAAAGAGCACTTCTGTTTTTTTCTTCTTTCTACATCTGCGCTAACATTCTGTGATTCTTAGAGAACGAAAATTCTGAAGAGCAAAGCCCAGAGCCAAGAATGTTCAAGCCAGAAGGGATTTCTATGAGGAACAAAACAGACAGGGCCTCTGCCTGCGGGGTGCATATCCTGAGTGGAGAGACGGGGCTGGACAGACCCAGAAAGCGTGGCTCGCCCTGGAAGGGAAGGTCAAGTGCGACGGGACAGAATGGCCAGAAGGACTAGTTTATACTAGGGGGTGAGGGTCAGGGATGAGTAGGATTTAGTGAAGCAAATGATTTCTTGGATACAACATCAAAAGCACAAGAAATAAAAGGAAAATAGATCAGACTTCATCCCAATGAAAGCCCTCTGTGCATCTAAGGACACTATCAATAAAGTGAAAAGACAACCCATAGGGTGGGAGAAAATGCTTGCAAATTATCTACCAGATAAGGGATTAATATCCAGACTATATAAAGGGCTTCTACAAATTCACCAACTACAAACCTGATCCAAAAGGCCAAGGATGTGAACAGACATTTCTCATGAGGAGACACACGAATGGCCAATGAGCACGTGAAAAATTCTCACCGTCACTCACCACCAGGAAAATGCACATCAGGACCACGATGAGAGGCCTGGCGCAGTGGCTCACGCCTGTAATCCCAGCTCCCTGGGAGGCCGAGGTGGGTTGGTCACCTGAGGTCAGCAGTTCGAGACCAGCCTGGCCAACATGGTGAAACCCCCGTCTGTACTAAAAATACAAAAATTAGCCAGGTGTGGTGGCAGGTGCCTGTAATCGCAGCTAATTGGGAGGCTGAGGCAGGAGAATTGCTTGAACCCAGGAGGCGGAGGTTGCAGTGAGCTGGGATCACACCACTGCACTCCAGCCTGGGTGACAAAGTAAGACTCCATCCCAAAAACAAACAAACAAACAAACAAACAAACAAACAAACGAACAAACAGAAAAACACACCACAATGAAGCACCAGTTCACACCCATTAGGACGGCTACTGTCTAAAAACCAAAGAATCACAAGTGTTGGTGAGGATGCAGAGAAATCGGACTCCTGTGCGCTGCTGGTGGGAATGGAAAACAGTGCAGCTGCCGTGGAAAACAGTTTGGCAGCTCCTCAAAAGCTAAACATAGAATTTTCATATGATCCAGCAATTCCACTTCAGAGTATATACTCAAAAGCAAGGACACCAACAGACACTGGTACACATGTTCTTAGTAGCATTATTCACAACAGCAAAAGCTGGACATGACCCATGTGTCCCTCAACAGGGGAATGGACAGACACCACGTGGTTTGTGTACACAGAGGAATCTTATTCCGCTGTGGGAAGGACTGAAACACTGGCGCTCACTGCAGCACGGATGGACCTTGGCAACATGATGCCGAGTGAAAGAAACCAGGCACCGGGGTAGGCTGTAGGATTCCACTGCTGTGAGGCACTCAGAGCAGGCAAACTTGTAAGGAGAGAAAGTAAAGTAGAGGTTCCCAGGGGCTGGGCTTTGGGGTGGAACGGGGACTTAGTTATTGCTTCATGGGGACAGAGTTTCTGTTTGCAGTAATGAAAAAGTTCTGGAAATAGATGGAGGTGATGGTTGCGCAACATTGTGAATGTCCTGAATGCCACTGAATTGTACACTTAAAAATGGTTAACATGGTAAATTTGATTTTTTTATATTTACCACAATTTTTAAAAATTAGTACTGTACTATAAAAGCCATGGAATAGGCTTTCCATAGGTGAATTGCATGGTTTGTGAATTATGTCTCATTAGAAGAGGAGCATTTAAAAGAAAGAAGGAGGCCAGGCACAGTGGCCCACACCTATAATCCCAGCACTTTGGGAGGCTGAGGCAGGTGGATCACCTGAGGTCAGGACTTTGAGACCAGCCTGACCAACGTGGTGAAACCCCATCTCTAATCCCAGCTACTCAGGAGGCTGAGGCAAGAGAATTGCTTGAACCTGGGAGGCGGAGGTTGCAGTGAACCGAGATCATGCCGCTGCACTCCAGCCTGGGTGACAGAGTGAGATTCTGTCTCAAAAATAAATAAAATAAAATAAAATAAAATAAATAAATAAATAAATAAATAAATAAATAAAAGAGGGGCAGCAGCCCCCACATGCAGCCCCCATGCAAGGGCCCCCAAGAAAGGGCTTGATGCATTGGAGGTGCTAGGTGGTCTGGCAGGCTGGAGCCAGGCCACTGGGGAGCTGGGAGCAGAGGGAAGGGTGTGGAGGGGCAGCCCTGCCCCGGGTTCTGCAGCAGCCCCCGCCTTGTCTGCCTGCACTGCTCTTGGCTGGTTCTGTGCTGAGTGCAGCCTCTCCTTGGAAGCCAATTTTCTGCACAGTGAAATGTTTTTTCTGTGCCCACTTTAGCAGATGGCCCCCCACCTTGGCCTGAATTGGGAAGCACAGAAATGCAGCAGGGGACAGACGGCTTCTTTGGCAATGTCTTACAGGCACACGAGCACGCAGACTCATACCCGCCCCCCACAACTCGCCTTCACGGACTCTGGGCTGCAGCCGGCCTCCGGAGACCTCTCCTCTTCTGCTGCCGACCAGCCGCTGGACGCCTGGCCCAGGTGCTTGCTTGAGATGGATGCAAATGACTGCATGTCTCCAAGGCCGGAACCGGGGCGCTTCCTCTCCTGCACCCGCCCCTCTCGGCCAGTCCCTCCACTCCCCTTAATGGGAGAATGCTGAAGGGATCCTGACTGGGGCTCCCGACCTCCAGTGTGGAGACCCCGCCCCAGGCACCTGTCTCAACCCCATTTACATGGTAGCTGAGAAACTTCTGGGGAGACAGCCTGACCTTGGCCCACCACTGGAGTCCAGACCTTAAACCCACTGTGGTCAGTGGGCAGGAGTCTGGCCTGAGGTTTGAGGAAGGGCAACAGACTCCAGTGGGGAAGTCGCCATTGAGGAAAAGTCTAGTGAAGGCCCACCAGACCAATGGTGTGTCAGGGCTGGGTTCCGGGGCCAGCAGGGAGGAGGGGGCTCACGCAGGGAGGGTTGGTGGCCTCCACAGAGGGATGCCATCGGTCTTCATGGGTTGGAGGCCAGCCCTTGGGCACCAGAGAGAGCCTGAAGGGGCTACAGAGACCATCTGATCCTACCCTGTTGTTCTAATTTTTTTTTTTTAAGACAGAGTCTAGCTCTGTTGCCCAGGCTGGAGTGCAATGGTGCAATCTCGGCTCATTGCAACCTCCACCTCTCAGGTTCAAGCGATTCTCCTGCCTCAGCCTCTGGAGTAGCTGGGATTACAGGTGCCCGCCACCACACCTGGCTAATTTTTGTATTTTTAGTAGAGATGGGATTCCACCATGTTGGCCAGACTAGTCTTGAACTCCTGACCTCAAGTGATCTGCCTGCCTCAGCTTCCCAAAGTGCTGGGATTACAGGAGTGAGCCACCGCACCTGGCCCTAACCTATTGTTCTGTGCTGGGGTGGGGTGGGGAAGATGGAGGCTTGGGAGGCCACTGCCTACTCCTCATGTGACCAGGTCAGTCTCAGGAAATATAAGTGTCCTTCTTAGAGGAACTGGGAGACAAAAGGATTTTCCGGTTTTGTTTTTGTTTTTGAGACAGGGTCTCACTCTGTCACTCCAACACACCTCAGCTCGCGGCTGCGTCCCTCCAGCCTCTGACTCCATCATTACAGGGCCGTCTGTCTTCCTCTGTGTCTCTTCTTCTTTTTTTAAATTTTTAATTTTTTTAAATTTTTTTTAGATGGAGTTTCACTCTTGTTACCCAGGCTGGAGTGCAATGGCACGATCTTGGCTCACTGCAACCTCCACCTCCTGGGTTCAAGCAATTCTCCTGCCTCAGCCTCCCAAGTAGCTGAGATTACAGGTGTGCACCACCACACCCAATTAATTTTTGTATTTTTAGTAGAGATGGAGTTTCACCATGTTGGTCAGTCTTGTCTCGAACTCCTGACCTCAGATGATCTAACTGCCTTGGCCTCCCAAAGTGCTGGGATTACAGGCGTGAACCACCACACCTGGCCTCTCCTTTTCTTATAAAGATAGCACATCTGCAAAGACCTTGTTTCCAAATACAGTCAAATTCATAGGCACCACAGTTAGGACTTGGAGCTGTATTTTCGGGGGACACAGTTCAACCCATAACAATCCAATGTGGGGGCACTTTTTTTTTGACACAGAGTCTTGCTATGTCACCTAGGCTGAAGTGCAGTGGTGGGATCATGGCTCACTGTAGCCTCCGCCTCCCAGGCTCAAGGAATCCTCCCACCTCAGCCTCTGCAGTAGGTGGGACTACAGGCACGGGCCACCACTCCCAGCTTTTTGAAACTTTTTGTAGAGATGGAGGTCTCACTATGTTGCCCAGGCTGGTCTCAGACTCCTGGACTCAAGTGATCCTCCAACCTTGGCCTCCCAAAGTGCTGGGATTATAGGCATGTGCTTCCATGTCCAGCTGATTTCCAGGTTTTAAGGGTCAAAGTGTTGGAAACATTTATTTAAAAATCCAATAGGAGGGAAACGTGTGACCAGCGAGTGCAGAGGGAGTCTGTAGCGTTTCCAGGGAGCACTCCAGGCCAGGCCTTGAGGATCTGGGAGAGGAAGGAAGTTCAGGCCATGGGGCAGACGTCTCCGCAAGCCGAGACCATAGGGACTTAGCTGTGCGTGAGTGTGGGTGTGTGAGCAGCCAGCTCCTCGAGCTGAAGGAGCTCGTGTGCCAGCAAGAGGGTGCTGCTGGGGATGAGCCCACCCCCGGCTAGCTCGTAGGGAATGGGCACAGGGAGAAAGCAGGCCAGGAATCCCTCAACTGGGATGCCCCTGCTCCAGGAGCCCACAGCTGGGCTCAAGGCCATACACATGCCCGGCTTCCTGGAGCACCAAAGACAGGAAGAGGGCAGCTGGGGGACCTGGAGCTGGATGCCCTTTCCCAGGATAAATGTAGGGCTTCCAGAGGCCTTGCATTTGCAGGGGGCCACTTCAAGCCACATCCCCAGACCTTCCAGGGCTTGGTCCAGCTTCCCCTGCTGCTGCTTATGGGACCTGGGTGGGGGATTTGACAAGTCCTGGAGCAGCTCCGTTGCGGGGAGGGAGAGATCCAAGGACAGGTGCCCTGCGGTCCTGTGTGGGGGCAGGGGATGCAGCCTTCAGGAGCTGAGAAGGGGACCCCCCAGACATCCGGAGCTTCCTGGTATGGATGACATGGGAGGCACTGGAGTCCGAGGGCTGCAGCTGGGGTGCCCCATGGCCCAACCTGAAGGCAACATTTCCCAGCTCCCGTTGGGTCTTTGGCATCCCAGGAGGGACTGGTACATGGGAAGGGGCCTGTGGACAGTGAGGGGTGGTGTCCGGCCTTCAGGAGAGGAACCTGGAGGAGGATCCTGGTATGGCAGAAAGTAGGGGGGTCTGCCCCCAGTTGTACCTGCTCGCACCAAGCCCTGTGCATACAGCTCCTCATCCCATCTTTGCAGCCCTGAGAGAGAGTACTGTCAGCCCCACAGCATAGGTCAGGACCCTGCTGTTTAGCCAGGCCAGGCGAGAGCCCTGAGCTGGGAGTCAGGAATCCTGGGTTCTGATTCCTGGATGTCAAGCTGTGCAACTCTGAACGAGCCCCACAGCCCTTCTGGGCCTGAGTCCCCTCATCTGAACAGTGGGGGAGCCAGACTAGACGACCCTCAAGGTTCTCCAGAGGCCCAGATATCCTGCAGGTCTTGGACGTAGCATCTCTCTCTCCGTAGGGACAGAGACAGAAGTACCCGCCATGCAGGCAGGCTGCCCCTGGCCCAGTGCAATTTGAGGAGGCTGCTGCGTGGGGGCAAAGCTGGTGAAGACTCAGGGAGTCCCGTCTTCCTGTGTTGGGACAGATGGGCAGGAGCTGTAGCTCAATGCAAGGAACCAAGCATGAAATGACAGAAAAAGAGACGGGAGCGCAAAAGAAAACTTGCCGATAGTCAGAGCCATCTGAAAACAGGACAGACTACCTCTCTGGGGTAATGAGCTCCACATCACCAGAAGTGTGCAAGCCGAGAACAGTTTCAGGCACCCGAGAGGCTGCTGAAGTTAATGACTTCCAAGACACCCTCTGGCTTTGACTTCTTGCGCCCGCGTCCCGCTGCCCAGACTCCCACCTCACTCCACCGAGCTGCAAGGCCCGTGGCTTCCTTCCAAGCAGCTGTTCTTAGTTAGCTCCACGGCCCCCTGAAGGCATTCGTGGATGAGCCAAAATCAGGTGTGAGAAGTGCAGAAAGTACTTTGCATCTAATGATAGTTAACAACGCAAGTGTTTGAATGAGCTCTCACATAGAAATTAGAAACGTATGCGCGACGTTATCACAGATGTAACTCTGCACTTTCTTGAGTGGGAGGTATGAGGCGGTGTGTCCATTGGAGCCACTGGAATCGGGCATAACCCTGGGCCCGACCATGAGCGTGCACCCTGGGGTGAACACCACCCAGCGAGAATGGCTCTGGGAACACAGGCCAGGGGCCTCCCTCCTGGCAGGGCCTCTCTCTCCCGACCAAGGCTCTTCCTGCAGGGACACAGGGGGTTCCCTGCCTGCTTTGCTGAGGCCAAACCTTCTCCCTCCACACCATCCCAGGTGAGAGGTGGCTTGCTCACACCCACTAAACCCCCGCTCCTGAGTCCTGGGAACACCAGAGCACCGGGCAGGGAATCCCCGGGTGATGCCAACAGGAAGCCAGAGTGACCAGTCCCTTCCGCCAGCCCAGTGTGTGCGTGTGTGTGTGCATCTGTGTGTGTGTGTGAGGTGGGGGGCACCAACCAAACCACTGGGTCGGTGATTTTGGCTCCATGTCCCCTGACTTCAGGTTGTAAGTGTGCTGGAATCACTCACCCCAGG
This sequence comes from Hylobates moloch, assembly GCF_009828535.3. NCBI lineage: Eukaryota > Metazoa > Chordata > Mammalia > Primates > Hylobatidae > Hylobates > Hylobates moloch. The sequence continues at coordinate 143,015 of NW_026652339.1, forward strand.
GCACTTGGGTCCTGGTTACTCTGTCCCTTGGAGGGAACAGCTCGCAAGCTCCAAACACATCCAGAGTCAAGCCAGGTCCACAAGGGGGACAGGGAAGTAAGCTCAGCCTGAGGCCCAGCGTTCCCGTGGCCATTTATCCCTTTGTAGGGACACTCTCAGACAAGTGCAGGGAAGGGGCCTGGGACTCTTAAAGTGGGAAGGCAACCACACGTGGCTAAGGCCCCGCTAGCAGAGGCTGCGGCAGAGAACTGCCAGAGTTGCTTGGGCATGACAAGCCCAGGCCACCTTGAACCCGGACCCAGCTGTGGACCGCAAGTCCACCCCGGAGGGGATGGGGAATGCGGAGTGACTCTACATCCCAGGCTGAGTGGCCTCACTGAGTTGGGGAAACACTGGGCCACTCTCTGCCTCTGTGTCAGCTGCCCCTGTGAAATGGAGACCCCTCCACCCAACATCCAGCGTCACCAGATGGCGTGGGGTTGTTAAAGGGCACAGGGCAATGCACAAGCGAGGCACACACCCCCTGCAGGTGAGGGTCACCTGCACCTGGCTGGGGAAGAGGGGTGGCTGCAGTGGGAGGTGGCATTGGCAAGCCTCGGAAAAGAAGAGACGTCCTGAGGAGACCACAGTCTTTCTCCACTCTTTACTGTGTAAAAATAAACTCAACAATTCATGTCATTTCAGCAAGAAAATGAAAAAAAAAAAAAAAAAAGCAAGAATACCAGTAGAAATAGTGCATTTCCAGAATTGCTGATGGGAGGTGGCAGGTCCCATGGTTTTGACCCATTTGATACCCAAAAGGCTGCAGATCATATGAAAAATGTACAGCTTTGGTTAGCAAATAATGAAAAAGTAAGATACATCGATTCTCTTTCATATTATACAGTATATACATTATAACAATATCAACCGTAAGGGGTTTGCTTTTTTTTTGTTTTTTTTTTTTTTTTTTTGGCAAATAAGACAAAATTGGGACTCTAAGTATTGGGCTTTTTTTTTCTCTTCAATGACTTGTTCCCTTTCAACAAATTGCACTTAAGTCCACTGTGTACAGAAGTAATACATTTCCCATCGTTTGTTGAATAAATTTACACACTGTGTTTAAGAGATGAAACCATAACTTCGTCAAGCCACATTTGGTTGCCATAAGATTCCAAAGGATTCTATCCTCTTAGTGTGAACCACATGTAACCCAAGCTGCTTCTATCAAGGTCGGAACTGATATTCAAATCCTCAGCTCATTCCACTTAGTAAGTCAGCTCCAAGACACAGGTTCACCATAAATGGCCAGTTTTACCTCCTGGTCCCCAACATGCTTTTGAGAACAGGTGGCCCCTCTTTGGAGCTCACTGGAATGACTGAACCTCATGCCAGCCTCTCCTCACTCCCTCACTGCCCACAAGACACCCCCTTGGTCTCAGGTCCCAGGGCTGGTGACAAAGTGATCTTTGCAGTCTTAGAAAATAAACTGGGAATCTACAAAAGGAAAAGAAAGCATACAAAATGTATCTCTTTCTTCCAAAATACATGCTTTCAGTTCTACATTTTGGTGGAGCCTGAAAGTATTTTCGAGGGAGATATAGGTTGAGTTAATTTATAGGTTTGTCCTTTTCTTTCATAAAAATACTCTTGTTTGGTAATAAACTTTTTCTTCTACAGTAAGAGAAATAATACTGTGTTATCAAAAGCAAGAAGGCTTACGACTCAAGTGGGATCTAAGCCCCTGAGGGCCCGGAGAGCTTCTGTCAACAGCTCTCCCACCCCGGACACCCAGGGAGCTGTCGGACACCAGCTCGGCAAAAGCAAACACTGCCTCAACAGTGCTTTTTATCTTCTTGTTTTATAAAATGGCTTACCTGAGAGAGGCATGTATTATTCAGTGCAAGAGGGAACATCAATCAGATTAAGGAGTAGATGGGAACTACGTGGATTAAATTTGCGGCTGTGTCATCGACCTTTCTCGGGGCCAGCAAAGTGCCAAGTGTCAACACAGTGAGGGAGTCGAGGGGCTTGGCTCAGACCCTAGCAAGGGGCAGGAGGGAGCTAAAGGTCAGCTTCGGCCCTGGCACCATGGGTGGGTCAGAGGAGGGGCGAGGAAGGTGAGCGGGCCAGGAGGCTGCAGGGGTGGAGGCGTAAGCACTGGGGTGTGCTCTGCCCCTCGCTAGTCAGGGCAGAGGATGGCTCATGGTCCTGAACGGACAGCTCCCACCTGGCCCACAGGGGCAGAAGGTGGTCTGCGGTCCAGTAGATCGGCAGGGGCGGGGCTGGCCGGAGGTGCTGGCAGGGGAGCACCCCGCACAGCCCGCACTGAGCGTTGCCTACACAAGGGCTCCGAGATGGCTGGAGTGAGGGTGGGGCTAGATCTGGTCTAGAGAGGCGACTCCAAGCTCTGTCGCTGGCTCCCAGCTGTGGGAATCCTTTAGGCTTGTTCTCAACCTACACATTAGAAATGCTTCTTGGTGTGTCTGGGGAGGGGGAGAGGGAAACTGAGCTCTCTCTTGACCTCCTCCAACAGCCTTGGCTTGCTTACCCAGCCATTTTCAGTAGCTACACGGGTGGTCACAGAACACTGGGTGGCACTCGGCACACAACACAGAACCGGGGCAGTCCATGCAGGTGTGGGAACACACGTCGGACCCAGGGAGCAAGGAACACGCCACCCCGAGGAACATGCAAACGGAGAAGATCCCTGCAGATCCAAGGATGCCACAACCCGACGGGCGCTGATGAAGCACGATTATCTAAGAAAAAGCCACTGTTGAACAACAACACGCAGCGCGGTGCCTGATCTGCACCCCCCTCCGCGGGAGTGATGCATTGCAGAACGGCGGCCGGGTACCGTGCAGACACCCACGAGAACACTGACACAGAGACACTGACAGACACACACAGATGCACTAGGTTCTTGACACAACATGGACCTGTGTTTAAGGGGACAGGTGGCCCTTGAAGGAACAGAAGACAGAAACACCTGCTCCTCCTGCAGAAATGTCTGCAGCTGCAGCTGAGCCAGGCAGTGCAGTAGAATTTCTAGAAAGACTTGTCAGCCGTTTGCTGATGAGACTCCTGGAGACAGAGTTGGGGTGCCCTAGGGGCGTGCGACCACCAGATGGTGCAAAGCAGGAAGCTCCTCCTACCCTCTCCTACCCTGGGCAGGGCCTCCCGAGCCTGCTCTCTTTCTCACTCAGTGCACACACACAACACACACACACACACACACACACACACACACACACGCACATACACTTCTCTTCCCTCCTTGGAAGGACTAGAAGGGAATGTTCATGTTGCTTTTCACGGGGAACAAAAAAAGGCAAAAAGGTTCTGGACACTGGTCAGGTGTCAGTGTCACTGGCCAGTGGCAGCTTGCAGGCTGCTGTAGGCCGTGAGCCCCGTGAGATGGAGGAGTGGGTTTCAGGCCCCCGCCCTGGCCAGGCCTGGCTCCACGTGTGAGGTCTCCGGAGTACCCCTGGAGGGGTCTGAACCAGCTCACCTGGCGCCTGGTGTGCTGGGAGGGATATGGCTGTCAAAGGCCCCCAAAGAGGACCTTCCCACCGATGGGCTGGGTTGAAGTCCCAGTGGCCCCATGTGGCCAGGTCTTCATCGAAACACGGCTTCTTTCCTTAAAAGGTCCCCTCTGGTCTGCACTGCCAGAGGCCAAAGGAGAGGGGCGCTGGGGCCTGGGTTCCTGGGCTGTGGGTGGGACGCTCCTCTCTCAGGGCCCTCTGGGCTGAAGCAGCGCAGCACAGCTCCAGAGGTGGGAAGGGAGGGGCAGACCCCAGCCTTGCAGGATCTGAGGAGGTGGGAAGGCTGAGAGCAGGGCCGTCCTGGGGCAGAGCCAGCTGAGCTGGGCACACAGGCTGACCTCCCAGGCTCCATGCTGCTCTCAGATGCAAACAGCAGGGATGGATGCTGGTTGGCCCTGGGGTAAGGGCCACTGTCCTCAGCCATCCCCTCTCCTCCAGGGGAGAGCACAGGGTACCATCCCAGGACAGCCCGCCTTCACCCTTCAGAGACAATTCACTTCTATTACAAAATAAAAATTCTCTGTAGAGAGCCCCCGCCCCCGGCCTTTGACAAACCACTAAAAGACATTTATTACGTCAATATAAAGATATGCTGCTCTGAAAAAGGTTTGCAAACAAAGACAAATGCGTGTACTGAGGTTGCACCAACCCCAAGGCACGCGCGCAGTTAACCAAGTTGGCAAATATGAATTTTCATCATGAGATTTTTCCAAAGCCAAAAGAAAGAAGGAAATGAAGTATGTCCTCAAAGAAAAGGCCTCCCCCAGCCACGCACACACACACGTAGACACATACATGTAGACACGCACACACAGATCCTCTCACCTACTTCTGCCTTGTTCAAAACGTTGCAGCACCCACTTTAGCTGTGAATGGGGCACGCCTGAGAGAGTCCGGGCTCCTACAGAGAAGTGGGGCTTCCTCAGGGACAGATGGGAGCAGGGGCTGCTTCGTGTGCATGAGGACAAAACCAGGCTGTGTGCGTGTGCGTGTGCAGGGGCGACGGCCTCGGTTCCTTCCTGGGGAAAAGGGAGAGAAGAGACGCACAAAACAGATCATCGCCGCACAAGCAGGGGGTGAGGGCGGGCGGGCTCAGCCTGGCCTGCCACGCTCAGTTGATCTGGCGACAGGCCTCGAAGGTCCACTTGGTGGCTCCACCGTAGATCTCAATGTGGGATTCAGCCCAGGCGATGACATTGCCGGACAGTGCCTTGGTGCTGCAGGTGGCCAGGTTGTAGACCTCCCCAGGGGTCAGCTTGCGGTCCCAGATGTTGAAGTGGGCCAGCTCACCCACAAATGCCTGGGTGGCATCAAACCCACCACCCAGAGTGTCCTTCGGAGAAAAACAGAGGATGAGAGTGGAGGGGTCGCCAGGTGGTCTGGGGGCCCATCCCTAGGCCGGGGGTATGAGCGCCTCTGTGCCTGTCCAATCACAGACTCTCACGGCCACTCCTGGGTGCCGTTTCATCTCCCTGTCCCTGACTCTCTAGCCCTACATCCGTCCCTCCCCTCAGGGAGCCCAAGAAAAGGCATGGCACCATCTCTGCCCTGGAGCTTCTCCTGGGGGGACCTGGACTCTGCCCCTCCTGCAGCTGGTCCCTCAGCCATGGACAACCACAGCAGCTGGGCCTGGGGCCCCTGCCCAGACATCACTCCATGCCAGCTAAAGCTGCCCAACAGGGATAGACATCCCGGATTCTCCATCCCTTCGTCTTCCTCCCAGGTGCTCAACGGGAGACAAACCACTTCACAGGAACTAAATTATTCATCACTAAAAGCAGAATTGGCCTTCCCATGCCAAAGAAAGTGTTGCTGCAGCCATGAGAGCGTTGAAACCAAAGCTCACTCCTGCAGGAAGTTCAAGCGCAAGTCCACCCAGGGCACAGGCCTTGCCTGGCCTGCTCCCCGGGCTGCTTCTCAGGGGAACCACTTCTCCGGCTACCTCCCTCCCTCGTTGCTCCTCTTCCCCTTCCCAGCCTCTGGTTCTGAAGCTCTCTCCCCTTCTCCACAACATCCAGCACAGTACCTGCTCCTGGCCCAGCACCAGCACGCCCTGGGGCTTGATGGGGTGATAGGGTGCCAAGTTCTCGCCACTGCCACCCTGCGTGCCATCCTGGTAGGCCTCCCAGACCCCGTCCCGGGTGGTCCAGGTGACGCAGATGTGGTGCCACTTGCCATCATTGATGACAAAAGGCAGTTTGGCCACCTGGGAAGAAGAATGACAGACGCCGGCTGGTGGGTACAGAGGTACAGCCCAGAAGCCATAATCACTGCCTCGGTTGTTCCTATCTCTACTTGCAAAGTAAATATCAAGAACTATTACTGAATTCTCACAGCACCTACTGCCCCAGACTTCAGTGTCTGTCAGCCCCGCTTGGGCGTGGGGCACAGAATCACACAGGAAATGTAATGCTCTACTGAGGGAACCCCCAAGGGCCATGTGGGTGCACAGTCTCTTCACTCCTACTCACCCTCCTCCCTCTTTGCTAGTCTACACAACAAGCCCTTGGATGGAGAGCCATCCCTGGTGTCTGAGTTCACTGCTGCCTCTCAGGACTCCGTGCGACACCTGTGCAGCCTCCTTGCTGGCCTCTCCTCTCTCTTCCAATGTCCCATCTCTAGCCGTTACACCCTCTCGCTCTACAACACGGCAAGCCTTTGCCGAGGATCTGAGAGATGTCACGGAGCACGATGCCTTTTAAAGCTCAGACCAGCCTCCGACCTTGAATTTCACTCTCCCGCTGCCATTCCAGGTCGGGAGGATGACGGTCCAGCAGACAGTGAGGAAAGAAATTTCACACCCTTTCCGCTTGGGGAAAGGGGGCCCAGAATGGCACAGCCCTTTGTGGGGAAGAGCAACAGGAACAAGGGTGTGGAATCCACTTCCCAGCCCAGGTTTCAGCCACTGACTACCACTGCTGGCCTGGACTTGAGACACTTTGAGAGCTGGCAGCTAGTTCTGCAGCTAACAGGGGAGGATGGAGAACGTTCACTAGAGGGAAAGGCTGCCGTGCCGTCCTGTTCCAAGGGGTCGCACAGACCTGTCCTCCTTCCGAGAGTTAGGGGGCTGAGTGGGATACACTTGGAATCAGGAAAAATCTCTAAGGCCCCCTCACCCCCCTAGAGCATCTCTGGGTCCCTGCTATGGAGGGGCAAAGCCAGCTGCAAGGCCAGCTGATGGAGGAGTCCAGATCACATCATCAGGCAGGGCCAGGCCCCATGGCTCGTTCTCTGCCATCTCCCATACCCACCCCAGGAGGCATCCGGGAAGGTCCAGCTGTCCCTGCTCTCCCAGTACAGGTGAGGGTGCTCCTCCCACTTCACCCTCCCCCTCCCTCAGTCCCACCTGGCAAACACTTTCCTTGGGGCCCCATCAACATCTGAGGCCACCATAGCTCTGTCCTAGCATGCAACATGAGCTGGGGCCCTGGGGCCTCGCCCTGCCGCCCTGCAAGCCCGGGGGCTGCTCTACCTTGTCATTGATGAGGATCTCCATGGGGTTGTTGCCCCACTCAATGAGGACCAGCTCGTTGGCCTGGCCGGGCACAGCATAGGAGAAGGGCGTGCCCACCCCTGGCGCGGCGCTGGACTTGAGCCACATGCAGACAGTGAAGGCGTACATCTCCGGCAGGGTCTTCTTCACCTTGGCATACATATAGTTGGTCCGCAGTGGGAACGTGAGCTGGAACTTGTCTCCAGGGCGGTTGTCTTTCTGACCTGCGGAAGACACAGTCCTGACATCTGCACCTGCGTGAAGTGCTTATTGGTGTCTGAGTTGAGTTCGGTCCCCACCAAGCTCTGTGATGTGGCTGGGGCAGGCTCTGGTCTCCATTCTGGAGATGCAGAGCAGGTGGCTTCCCAGGTCAAGTACTTTGCCCCAAGGCACAGGGCCAGTTCGTAAAGAGCTGACCCAAGCTCTCCATGCTCCAGGTCTGGCCGGCTGTCACGCCCACGTGCTGGCATCCTTGGAGAGATGGGGGTGGGGGGCAGTGCCTGGTGGGCTGCCGCATCAACACTGGGCTGCGTGGTGGGCATGAGAAGGGAATGGGGACAGCCGCCAAGCCAAGTCAACCCAAGGAGTAGGGGTGGCTGCAGAGGAGGAATGAGGCTAGCTACCCTGAGAGTAACCGACCTGATTCCAGGATGGGGCGGGGCTCAGAGCCCCTCCTCGCTCAATCGCAGGCTCTGCTCCTGCCTCTCCCCACCCGACAGCCAAGCCCTGGTGCCCACACACTTCCCCCCAGGCCAGATGTGCCTCTGACCCACCAGTGCCTCTTGGGTATGAGGCTGGGCAGCTCCCCCCGCAAGGCCCTTCCAGGGACTCTGCCTGGAGCCCTGCTGAGAGGGCAGGGCAGCAAGGAGCTGGGAGCACTCTGGGCGCCAGGGCTCCCCAAAGTGACTGCTCTAGGATGCCGCCACACTCTCAGGTGAGCGAGCGTCCTCACAGCTCAGGTTCCAGGCCTGGTGGCCTCCCCTTCCACAAGGCCCACCTTCTCCCTCCCCACCGGCCACTTCTCCAGTGAGCGCCAACCCCCATAGCCCATCCATATACTGTGGCACCCTGGGTATGGTGTGACTGACTCCAGGCAAAACATTCCTGGCCAGCAATGGGCACCAGTACCAGGCCCAGAGCCCAGGAACACACAACCCCTAGTCAACCCCTGGGTGAGCAGCCGTGGTCCTGCCAGGAAGCCCAGAAAGAAACCAGTTCCCCAGGCCAAAAATTATTTCTAGAAGGCATCCTGCCTGGTCAGCAACCACCCCCTCCTCTAAACCAACTGGCAGGGAGCAGAGCAGGGCAGGCCCCCTCAGTGCAGCACCCCCGCGGCTCCCCCCACCCATTGAGGCCTGCAGTGGCGGATGGGGAGGGGCCCAGCCCCTGGCCTTTCTCTGGGTTTTTTCATTCCCCAATCTCCCCTCCTTCCTTCTCCCTCCCTCCTGAGGTCCTTCCTTCTCCTGATCTGTTTTTCAGTTACGTAACAAGCCTTAAGATGGCACTGTTTAAATCTGTCCGGCACATTTTGCGGTCTGAGCAGGGTCACGTGGCCTTGCTCCGCACCGGGCACCCCCACCACACACCTTTTACAACCTTGTTTGATTTCTGCGACTTCAAGGCAGAGCCTCCAGAGCTCATCCAGGCGCCCTGGGTGATAGGCCAGCTGGCCTGAGTTGGTGACTGAGAAACCTCAGGGATTTGAAAGATGCCAGGGCTTGGGTCACTCAGAAGAGAAAACCTCACGGTAGGGGTTCAGGACAGAAGTGGGTAGGAGCTGGAGATCCTGAGAGGACACCAGGGGCATGGCAGCTGGGAAGAAACCTGCTTAACAGCCTCAGCGGCCCGGGGAACCAGAGCACCCAGCCCCAGCCTGCACCCAGCTGTACGCTGAAGCTGGGGACCAGGGAGAGAGAGGCTTTCTTAAGCAGGGAGGGTTTGGGCCAGCGACAGCCACTGTGCAAAGTTACTGAGGATTAAACAAATCAGACTTGAAAAATCCAGCGAGTGTGTGAGTGTGTCTGGATGGGGGAGGGGGCACTATGCAATCCCCTTTCCCAGTGACAGCCCCAGCCCAAGGCACCCAGCCCTGCTAGAAACACCGACTAGAAGCCCAGAACCTGGGAAGGGGTGCGGGGGATGAGAAAGGGGTGCAGGGATTGGGGTTAGGGGGGCGGCTTGGGGCTTGCACAGTGCAGAGCTGGGCTGTTAGGGATTGGGACGGAGGCAGGGTCGGGCAAGCAGGCGCAGGCAGGCGGCACGGCTCCCCCTGGCCCCAGTACCTTTCTCGAGCTCGCTGATCCGCTGGTGCAGGGAGGTCAGGGCGGTCTCGATCTTGACCCTCTCCTCGGTGTCGTTCCTGGGGCCCCCCTTGCCCTCCTCCAGGGTGTTCACCCGGGACAGCACCTGCCTCTCCAGCTCATCGATCTTGCTCTGCAGCAGATCCTTGAGGCTGTTGGTCTGGCTGGAGGAATTGAGGCGGCTGTACTGCTGCGGGGTGCAAGGGCGGGGGAAACCACACCGTTAGGCGAGGCGCGGGGACCGTGCTGGAAGGCCCGCGGCGCGGTCCCCTCTGGGCGACTGCGGGAGCGGCCTGGCAGGGAGCTGGGGCGAGTGGCCGCCGCGGGGCTTCGCAGGCGCGGAGAGGCACCGGCCGGGCACCCGCGCAGCTGAGGCGGGGGTGGGGGATACCTGGCCGGGTAGGGAACGGGGTGGGGGAGGGCAGAGGGGCGAGCGAGCCGGAGGGGGAACCGGAGCCGAGGGCGCGCGCGGACCTCGAGGTTCTCCAGGCGGGTTTTGAGCGATTGCAAAGTTTGCCCGAGTTGGCTGAGCGTCTCGGCGGCCGGTGTCCGGGACAGATCGCCCATGGTGTTCTTGCCCGAGCCGGGCTGCTTGCGGCCGCCGCCCGCCCGGGCCTCGCCGGCCCCGGGGTCCAGCGTGCTCTGGCTCTCGCAGCGGCCCAGCTTGGCGGTCAGCTCGCGGATGGTCTCCTTCTGGCTCAGGATGGTCTCCTTCTGCTGCAGCACCGTCTCGCGGAGCTGCAGCACGCTGCTCCGGAGCTCCTCGGCGCCGCCGGCGGCCACGGACGCGGCGCACATGTCGGCGTCCACGGGCACCGAGGTGCAGATGAAGCGCGTCGGCCCGAAATCCTGGGCCCCGGCGCCCAGGAGGCAGAGGGCGAGCAGCGCACAGGTGCGCGCGGCGCGGCCAGCCGGCATGGCTGCGGGCACTGGGAGCTCCGGGCCCGGCTCGGCTCGGCTGGGGCTCGGCTCCGGCTGGGACTCGGCTCGGGCTGTGGCTCCGCGAGCGGCCCGCGCTCTGGGCGCCGCGCTCTTCGGCCGCGCGGTCCACACCGCCGCGCTGTCAGGCCCCCACTGCCGCCTGCGCTGCGGAGCCCGCGCCTTTTATGCCGCCGCGGGAGGGGCCTCGCGCCGCCGACGTCAGCGGGGGAGGAATCCCGCTTTAATTGTCTGCGGCCCGGGCCCGCGGCGCGGCTGGGGTCTCACGAGGCGCCACCGGGGCTGCCTCCGCTCGCGTCCCACCCCCGCGCCTCTGAGAGCTGCCGCGGCCCCCTCCTCCCCCGCTCCCGCCTGGGCCGGCGCGCTGCCCCGAAGGCTCCGAGAGCTCAGGGGCAAGGAGGTCGGGCTCCGGCCCCGGACTCGAGGATGGACCACCTGCGTGGTGTCCCCGAACCTCCGACGGGGCTCCAGGCGGGCGGGAAACCACCGCGTCCGGGAGATAGAATTCGGTTCCGCCCTCCTGGCTGCACTGAACACCTTCGGGCCGGGGTCGTTTGGAGCCAGGCTGGGTCCCCAAGGACCCATATCGTCAACACCCGAGTGCCCGGTGGTCAGCGGCGCGGAGTGGGGCCTCGCGGAGCCACTAAGTCCAGAGCGGGGGTCACTGGGCCGCTCCGCGTTTCTTAGATGTCCGTGTGCTGTTGAGAAGCCGCCGGGCAGCCTGGGTACACGGACTTCCCACGGCTCGGGGTCCCCGGCGCCTCCCGTCCCCCAGCTCCCGGGCTCTGTGGACCCGGCCCCGTCCCCGGTGACTCTCAGCCCCCACCCCGTGCGGGCGGGGCGCTGGGGACTTCTCGGAGGCAGCCCTAGCTGATCGAGCCTTTCCTGTCCGCGGCGCCAGCCCGATTGCGGGCAGGCGGCGTCGCCGGGGCTGGACGTTCGTAGCGGCGCTTCGGAAGGGGTCCCCGCGGGAGCAGCCGCCCGCGTCCCCAGCAGCTTCCCCTTGCCAGGCGCCGCGCGCGCCCGGTATCCCCGGGTGTCCACCTGTGCGTGGGGGGCTGTTTCCCGTCTGTCCAGCCGCGCCCACTTCTCAGGCCCGAAGGCCAGCAGGAGGGGTCCCAGAGGTGGCTGAGGGCGTCCACCTGAGAAGCTCCGCTCTCGCTCAGATACCCCACCCGGCACCCGCGCACTCGCGCCTTCATCTGGACCGCGGGGCTCGGCTCTCGAGATCCCCGTCCGGGTTCCCTCGCCGGGCTGGGGGCTTAGGACCAGGGCTGGCGCAGCCGCCCCGCCCCGCCCCGCGGCGATCAGAGCTGTCAAAGCCTCGGAAATCCCTCCGTCCACGCCCCCGTGGTACAGAGAAGGAAACTGAGACTCCGAGACTGCGGGGCCGGGCTACAGCCGTGGACCCCCCGACCCCTCCCCGCCTCCCCCGGCTTCTCTGGTCTCTGCGTTCTGCAGCCTTTCCCTGCGCGCAGCCGGGGGCTGCGGGTCGGGAGGGGGTCCCCAGCCCGCAGGGACCCACGGGCAGTCCCGGGTGCCGGGATCGGGCGTCCGCCCCTCGGGCGGGAGCAGAGGCCGGCTCGATGGAGGCCTCTTTGAGAAATGGGGGCCTCTTCCCGTCCCCCAGCTCCCGAGCTCCCGCCGTCTGCGTTGCGTTCAGCATCTCAGCCTTTAAGCCTCCCTGAGCCGGGGCTGCGTACTCGTTGTGTCCTTCGGCCGCCGCTTCCTGGCGCCAGAGGGACCCCGCGGCCCGCACGCGCCTGTCCTCAGCTCCGCGCGGAGGGTGTGCGAGTTCCCGCTCTGCCGACCCCGCTTGCCCACCACGGCGCTCCCAAACCCACGCGGCCCGCGGCCCCTCGCGTGCTCTGCCGACCCCGGGCCGCAGGAGGGGTTAGCCTCGAGGGTCCCCACTCGGGGTCTGCGCCGGCAGCGCCACAGGCTGGAACGCGTCTCGGGAGAAATTACCCGCGCGGGGTCGCGGCGTCTTCTGCCCCAACTCCGGTAGGGAGCCGCTAGGCGGGTACCCTCCTGGCCCCAGGCTTTGGCCTTGCCGCCCTCCCGCACGCGTCCAGTGGGGAGGCCGCGCCCGCCAGGCCTGGAGCCGGACCGTGCCCAGCCAAGAGCGCGCGGGCGCGGGAGAGGAGCCCGGCCCTCCCCAGGGCAGGCTGTTTAGACCGGGCAGGAACCCTTAGCCTGGACCCGCGTCCCTATCCCCAGCAGCCGCGGAGCCTTCCTGGCCGCGCAAGGCCAGGGACCCTGGCTTTTCCGCCAGGGCAGCAGATCTCAGCGGCCTGGCACCTCGGCACAGAGGAGCGTGTCCCCCTTCCGCAAAGGAAGGGAGTGGACGGCGTCAGAAAGGGAGGGGAGTCTGGGGCGGTGTCTGGGGCAAGCGGGACCTCTGGGCACTGTTGGGCCCCAGGAGAGGAGACCACGGTGGATGTGCCGGGACCCTCGGGTCCAGCCTGCAACTGTCGTGCAGGAGGCGCTGAGCGGGACACCTGCAGGCGCTGCACACACACGCGAAGGCCACCATGCCGCGTTTCTCCTTCACAAGACCCTGGGCAAGCAGTGGTTCGTATTTAGGGTTCTCTCGGCCTCCCCAGTATTCTGAAAGTATCTGAGAGGGAGGGAGCAGGAAAACGAAGGGCCGCCCTGCGCAAACTCATCGGGGTGTCTGGCTACTAGGTCGGAAGAGGGGGGATGGTGTTGTGAACAGCCAGTGATCCCGGCCCTGCCTGAGTCCCACACCCCAGATGGAGCTGGGGTGAGGGAGGCGATCCCGTAATATTCCCAGCTGGGTGCTTTTGTGGCTGCCTGTGACACGACCTCACTCATTGGGAAACCATGCACACTGGCACACTGTTATTTTATTTTTGAGACAGGGTCTTGCTCTGTTGCCTAGGCTGGAGTGCAGTGGCGCAATCACAGCTAACTGCAGCCTCGACCTCTTGGGCTCAAGCGATGCTTCCTGCACCACCACACTTCAGCTAATTTTTTGTTTGTTTTTTTCATAGAGATGGTTGAACTCCTCGCCTTGGTCTTGGGACTACAGGTGCAAGCCACAGAGCACCCGGCCTAGCACAATAGTTTATATTATACTACTCCTACCATAATGGTGCAATAGATGTGAATAAAACTCAAAAGCATAGACAAGGCCAGGCGCGGTGGCTCATGCCTGTAATCCCAGCACTTTGGAAGGCCAAGCTGGATCACATGAGGTCAGGAGTTTGAGACCAGCCTGGCCAACATGGTGAAACCCCGTCTCTACCATAAATACAAAAATTAGCCAGGTGTGGTGGCACACATCTGTAATCCCAGCTACTTGAGAGGCTGAGGCAGGAGAATCACGTGAACCTGGGAGGCAGAGGTTGCAGTGAGCTGAGATCGAACCACTGCACTCCAGCCTGGATGACAGGGCGAGACTCTGTCTAAAAAAAAAAAAAAAAAAAAAAAGATAGACAATAGTTCAATGTAACGAAGTAATTAGAAAGTGATGAGTTTGTAGTGTTTATTGCCCATTTTAAACCGAATTTATTTAATTATAAGTTTACTTAGTTTAAAATTTAATAGTGGCTGTGTTTAACCATTGACCTGTGAAATTCCTGCAAATGCAACCATCAGTGGATACTGGCCGGTTCAGCTCACTCCTGGCAGAAGGGCACGGAGAGGCCTGCAGAGGTTAGTTGGTAGTGGGAGGGGGAGTGTAGAGAAGGCAAAGGGGGCAGGTGTTCAGGAGAGGCCCTGGCTAGTGGCCAGTATGGAGAGGGTGGGCAGGCATAAGAAGACTAGACAGACTGGGTGCGGGGGCTCACGCCTTGAATCCCGGCACTTTGGGAGGCCGAGGTGGGTGGATCTCTTCAGCCCAGGAGTTTGAGACCAGCCTGGACAACATGGCAAAATCTTGTCTCTACAAAAATACAAAAATCAGCCAGGTAGGCCGGGCGTGGTGGCTCACGCTTGTAATCCCAGCACTTTGGGAGGCAGAGGCGGGCGGATCACG
>NW_026652339.1:157676-165118 GCF_009828535.3 Hylobates moloch
AAAAAAAAAAAAAAAATTAAAAAGGAAGGCTAGCCGGGTAGGTTGGGAGGTATTAGGAGGACCTCAGGGCCCATCAAGAGTCTTTACTCAGTGGACAGTGGGAGCTCATGCAGGGGTGTGCCTGAGCCTAGTGGGAGCCTGTGCCCCTTGCTCATCCTGCTCATCCTGCCGTGTCTCCCCGGCCTCTCCTCTTCCAGGCCGTGCCTTGAGCTTGTCTGGAACCTCCACCCTGAGCAGGAAGGAGGGTGAGCAATGGGTGGGTGCTGGGAGAATGCTGGGAGGGCCTGAGGGCACTGGGGGGTGCTAGGCAGAGGCACCCTTCCCTACCCCCACTTGCCTCAGCCCTTGCCTCGTGAAGTTCCATGCTGCCTCTGGAGGGGTGAGGCTGGGAGGGGAAGGTATGGTGGGGTGGGAGAAGCCCTGGTCCCCCACCCACAGAAGAGAAGCAGGAGCCCTCGATGATCACAGCCCTGGGACACAGTGCCTCAGCTAAGGGTCAGGTACATGCCCCTCTGGAGGACAGGCTGTACCTTTCGGAGACGCATTGCATTGGCAGCTGGTCTAGGATGCGGGGCGGTCTGCAGTAAGGTGAGTGGCTGGGGTTTTTAGTGTGTGAGATGTGCAACGTCATTTTCACCTGCATCTGAGTTTTCAGCAGCTCCCAGGGTACCGGCCATATTGTTTCTCTATCTGGGTGCTGATCTCGTGGGGTGTTTGTTTTGTGACCATTCATTGGGCTGTCCAGGTGCAATCTGTGCACATTTCTCTGTAGTTCTATGCCTCACACAGGGTGTGCGGCGGACAGCATCCACAGGGTGTCCTGGGCAGAAGAGAGGGGCTTCTGGCCGCACCAGGGGAGAAGGCACAGGGAGCTCTGGCAGCCCAGCCCTCGGGACACAGTCAGGCCACGTGACCCTCCCCCCAAGTGAGGCGCCCCTGGACCCACAGGGTTGGGTGTGGGGCTGCTCTGACGGCAGCCAGCCCCACGGGGCCTCTGAGTCACAGCCTCAGCCCACCTGTGCCTTGGAGTCACTCCTGACAACCCCACCCACCAGCTCTGTGTGATAAGGGACAGGTCCCTGCTCCCCGGCTCTGCTGAGGGAGGTGCCCCACCCGAACCTTCCCCTCTGTCCTCTACATGGCACCCCTGCAGTGGTAACCTAACTGTGTCTTAAAAACAAGCACTTGTCCCCTTTCCAAGTCCTGGGTCCACATTCACGCATTTGCCTTTCAAAGGCACAGCTGGGCTCTAGTCCTCACTCACCAGAGAGGAAACATAGGGAAGCCCAGAGAAGCCAAGGTCGCACCGTCATTGCCCAGTGAAGGCAAAGCTGGGGCCAAGCCCTGGCCGTCGCACTCCATGGCCACTTTATCTCTGCCCAGCACAGGAGCTGCAAGGAAAAGAGCTCCAGGAGAGGAGCCCTTTGGGGATGGTGCCCCAGCCCGCCCATGTCCAGCGAGTGGGCAGGGCAGGTGGGGCTGCGGACCCCAGGCTCAAGAGCTTCTCACCGGCCGTCTTCGGAGGAGAAGCCAGCCCTGCCTCACCCCAGGACTACGCACTCCTGCCCACTGTGCAAATGTGATGAAGCCTGCAGCAGCTGCAGCCAGGAGCTGACGGGTCGGGCCAGTGCCCCATTCGCCTGGGACAGCTGGGCTCCCACCCCAGGCTCCCTGCTCCCACCAAGGACTTCCCACAGCAAGGACCACCTTCCTCCTCTGAGCCAGCCAGGTGGCCACTGGCCCAGTCTGGCTGGGGACAGGGCCCTGGGTGGTCTCTGTCCCCACCCTGCCCGTTCCTTCTCTCGGGCTGAGCCCAGTGCTGGGGTCAAGGATGGGGAATGGGTGCTCTTGAACTGCTGACTCACTGATCCCAATCAACAGGAGTCTGCAGGGGAAAGGTGAGCCCTTCCCACCTGGGGAAGGCATGTCTTACTCTCCAAGCAGGCGTTTCGTGGCACCAGGCAGATGCTTGGGCATTTGCCATAGTGTAACTATTCAGAACAGTTGCTCTCAGTTGAACAAATATTTCCAGAACATCCACTGAGGGGCAGGCCAGGTGATGGGGCCAGGATGAGTAAAACACCATTCTCCATCCCTGAGGCCACGCGATCTGGCAGGCTAGACAAGGCTGAACACACCTTGGGTATCATGCGTGAGGGCCACAGGACGGGAGAGGTCCTGAGCCAGCACCAGGCGCATGGGTTAGGGTCCAGCCATCAGCTGGAAGGGTCTCCTGTGGAGGTGATAACAGGGGCTTGAAGAGTGAGCCGAGGGGGCTGGCACTAGCAATGCCAGAGCGACGAGGGGCAGGCCGTGGGGAGAGGGACGTAGTTCATCCTGCCAAGAGTGAGCTGCAAAGCAGGGGCCAGGGTAGATGTGGGGGAGTTGTGGGCAAGGTGGGCCAGGACCTTGGGGAGCAGCCACAGTCCTGTGGGGGCGCTGTCTGGGAGCCCTTGGTGAGGGCAGAGCTGAGCAGCAGCAGGGCTTGCAGAAGAGACCTGGAGGGCGATGTCATAGGAGGCTGGGAGGAAGGGGGCTGGGCTTGAGAGGCTTGAGGGCATTTGGGAGATTCCTTGGCAGGAGCTTGGTGATGGCTTGGGTGTGGGAAGTGAAGGAGAGGGAGGAACCTGGGAAGATCCCCGGCTTCTGGGCGAGGGGGTGGTGGTAATTCTGCCTGCAAAGAAGGGGTGGGGAGCCTGGGAGGGCCTGGAGGGAGGGAGGAGTCCGGAGTTCACACTGGGCCGCATGGGGTTTCCAGTGGCTATCTGACATCCGGGAAGAGGAGACGCCCGGCACATGGAGGCTCTAGAGATTCCAAGATGACGATGAGGAGGCTGGTCCCGAGCTGACCTGAGCGGAAGGGGCCTGAGGGTGCAAAGGGAGGATGGGGCTGACAGCAGAGTCCTGGGAGCATCTTTAGGGGCAGTGGACCGCAGCCACGCCAGTAGGGAGCCCATTCAGGGAGGCAGTGGGTACAAAAACAGCAGAACGCTGACAAGAGCACCCTGGGACTCCAATATTCAAGGACCATTGTTTTAAGGTTTCTGATCTCTGCATTCAACAGTGACAAGGGCAGCAGACATCGGTACTCTCAGGCATTTGTATAGCACCTTCTGCACTTCAAAATGCCTTCCCTACACCCCCAACAGAGGGCTTGCAAATACAAAGCCAGGTCAGGAATGTCCCTAGGGCCCCCGTCCCAGCCCCCCCAGTTTGTATTCATTTGGTTCCTGAGCTAGGACGCTCCCTCCAGCTACCGGCATCTGGCTGCTGCGGTGGGGGCCGGGGGCCTGCCAGCCTGCTGTGTCCTTGCACATCAATTTTACCACCTGCCAGATGCCAGGAGAGGGCATATGAAATATAAAATGAGTTGAGGCATGAAAGTGTTTTGGAATAAAAATGATGTGTACTGGCAAGGGATTACAGTTATTACAAGGACCGTGCACTGACGCCATCACTCATACCCGGAAGAGGAAGAGTGTGGTCGCCTGCCGATGGAGGCAGCAGCCACCATGCCTCCTCCTCTGGGGACAGGGCCGCAAACTGCAGGGTGCCAGGCTGCAGGATGGGCTGAGCCAGCCCTCCGGGAGCATCCAGTGCTCTGGGGGATGAATGACACTCCCATTGTCACAATTAGACACAATGCAGGGCCGGGCCCGGTGGCTCATGCATGTAATCCCAGCACTTTGGGAGGCCAAGGCGGGTGGATCACCTGAGGTCAGGAGTTCAAGACCAGCCTGGTCAACATGGCAAAACTCTGTCTCTACTAAAAACACAAAAATTAGCTGGGCGTGGTGGCAGGCGCCTGTAGGCTGAGGCAGGAGAATCACTTGAACCTGGGAGGCAGAGGTTACAGTGAGCTGAGATCACGCCACTGCACTCCAGCCGGGCATCACAGTGAGACTCCATCTCAAAAACAAACAACAAACAAACAAACAAAAACAATTAGGCATGGTGCAAATATGCTCCTTTTTCTGTTACATTTTCCGAGGTGTCTTGGATGTTTACCAGGTGGCTTTGGCAGGTGGCATTCTTTTTTTTTTTTTTTTTGAGACGATGTCTCACTCTTTTCCCACAGGCTAGAGTGCAGTGGCGAGATCTTGCCTCACTAAAACCTCCACCTCCTGGGTTCAAGCGATTCTCCTGCCTCAGCCTCCTGAGTAGCTGGGATTACAGGCACACGCCACCGCACCCGGCTAATTTTTGTATTTTTAGTACAGACGGGGTTTCACCATGTTGGTCAGGCTGGTCTCGAACTCCTGACCTCAGGTGATCCGCCCACCTTGGTCTCCCAAAGTGCTGGGATTACAGGCGTGAGCCACTGCACCTAGCTGGCAGGTGGCATTCTTATATTTGATTCTGCCCATTCTGCAGAGGAGGCAAGCAAGGTTCATTGTATGTTAGTGCCTTGGCCTAAGTAGCAATATTAATTCTAGTACTGCGAGTCTAGCCTTCTGAATTTTCATTCGTTCATTCATTCATTCATTGGATGAACATTCTTCCAGGTCTACTATGTGCCAGGAACTCTCCCAGACGGTAGGGACACAAAGATGTTTCCAGCTAATTATTATTATTATTATTTTAAGACAGGGTCTCACTCTGTTGTCCAGGCTGTAGTGCAGTGGCACAATCTCGGCTCACTGCAGCCTTGACCTCCTGGGCTCAAGCAATCCTCCCACCTCAGCCCCCTGAGTAGCTGGGACTACAGGCGCATGCCACCACACCCAGCTAGCTTTTGTATTTTTTGTAGAGACAGGGTTTTGCTATGTTGCCCAGGCTGGTCTCGAACTCCTGGGCTCATGTCCCTATTATTTTTTTAAGTTGATGGATGGAATTTTCTTGGTTTTAAGTTTCTCTTTCATGCACTTTTATTAAAACATTGGCATCTGTTATCCATAACTACATTAAGATCCCTCTAAGATAGTATCTGGCTGGGTCCAGAGTACCAACATTGAATGACCTGTGGTTTCTGAGGGCAGGATTTCGTGGGATTTTGCAGAGAGACCCCTCACCCCGGCTCTGGGCCACCCTGAATAACAATGTCAAAAACTATCTGGTGGGCACCCTCTGGAGCAGGGTAAGGTGAGTTGGGAGAGAACATGGCTCTGCAGCCAGGCTCAGCGGCTCACACCTGTAATCCAGCACTTTGGGAGGCCAAGGTAGGCGGATAATGAGGTCAGGAGTTCGAGACCAGCCTGGCCAACATGGTGAAACCCCATCTCTACTAAAAATACAAAAATTAGCCAGGCTTGGTGGTGGGTGCCTGTAATCCCAGCTACTCGGGAGGCTGAGGCAGGAGAATTGCTTGAACCAGGGAGGCAGAGGTTGCAGTGAGCCGAGATCATGCCACTGCGCTCCAGCCTGGGCAATAAGAGCAAGACTCCGTCTCAAAAAAAAAAAAAAGGCTCTGTCTGCAAGCTCGGGTGTGTCAACGTCTGGTTCTACCACTATCGGCTGTGGGGCTCTGGGCAAGATGGGAAGATCACACCAGATGGCCCAGGGGAGGCCCCAGGAGAGGCCCTGCTGACAGCGAGCACACACTCCATGGCAGTTGCTGTTACTAGGATGATGGGATGTTGTTTTGTTGGTAGGACTGGGCCCATCCAGTGAGGGTCTCAAAGCTGGGCGGGGAGAGCTGGCGTGCCACTTGGGGAGCAAGGAGCTCTGTCTCTCAGCTGGGGCTGGACATCTACCTCTCTGACACTGCAGGTGTGTGTGCCCCCTCCCTCCTGGGGATATCATGAGGATGAAGCGGAAGCACACATGGTGTGTGTGTATGTGCAGGGGGCAGGATGAAGAAATCTTAAAATTTTAAACTGCTCAGGTGTCTGGGAAGTAAAGAAAAGAAGGAAGGAATGAAGCCCTCCTTTTGCGATGTCTTGGGGTCACAGAGACCCTTTTCTGGGAAGATTTTTCATTTCCCCATCTTTTTTTGTTTGCTTATTTGAGACAGAATCTCGCTCTGTAGCCCAGGCTGGAGTGCAGTGGCACGAGCTCAGCTCATTGCAACCTCCACCTCCCAGGTTCAAGCAATTCTCCTGCCTCAGACTCCCAAGTAGCTGGGATTACAGGTGTGAGCCACTGTGCCTGGCTAATTTTTGTATTTTTAGTAGAGACAGGGTTTCGCCATGTTGGCCAGACTGGTCTCAAGCTCCTGACCTCAGGTGATCCACCTGCCTCAGCCTCCCAAAGTGCTGGGATCACAGGCGTGAGCCGCAGCGCCCGGACTCTGCACCTATTTTCTACTCTTCCTAGGGACAGCCCAGTGCATTCTGCAGCAGGAGCCACGGCAAACTGGTAACAAGCTGGCCCCTGACCTTCATCCCACCCCTCCCCACTCTCAGACCTGCCCTGTCAGCTGACAGTCCTTTCAGCCAGTCTCAGCTCACAGCTTGGAATTGGCAGTGATCATCCCAGGCTCTGAGAAGGGCTGGCCCCTGCTAGCCTCGCAGGAAGGACCCTGCTGGCTGTGTGAGGTGTGCGTCACGCTCATTGGCCCCTCCGGGCCCCCTCCTTCCACCTCCTTTGCTGCCCTTCTGAGGGGTGAGCGGGCTGAGCAAGGCATGAGCCCCCAGCCCGTCCTAGTCCTTCCTGCGTGGCTGTTTCCTGAGTGCTGCCCACTCAGCATGCACTACCCACCCTAGGCCAGGATGATGTTGGGCACACCAGGGCAGCAGGGAGAGAACCCATCCTTGCCTTTGCGAAGGGGGAATCGTCGTAAGCAGGGAATGATTGCAACATATGAGAGACTGTGGCATGGACTGCACCTGTCACCTCTCGGCCTCACCTTTCTGGAGCCTCCGTTGGCCCTCAGGTCTATGCAGACTGCACCCCTCCCTCCCCCCCACCAGGCAGCCAGGCAGCCCCTCGCTTCTTCTTCGTCCACCCCGGGGCCTCTTGGACCTCACCTGCAGGACGTGCTCTGCAGTTTCCTGCACATCTGCAAGTGTGTGGGGGCCCATGCCTGTGAGCCATCCTTGAGCAAAGGTGTAAAGACCCAAGGACAAGGCCCCCCAGGCCCCTGCAAGTGGGAGGTTCATGAGCCTCCTTGGAAGGTCCTGAAGGACAGAGCTCCAGCCACCCCAGCAGTAGCCAGCTCCGTGACCCCCGTTCCCTTCCACTCCTGTTTCACTCCCTATCCCTCAGGGGAATGCAGCTAAAGCAGCGGTGTCTGGGGAGCACCCAGCAGGGCCGTGACTCAGGCTGGGGATCAGGGAGGGCCTCCCTGCATAGGTGAGATTTAAGCCAAGCTCTGAAGCAGGAATGGGAGTTGTCCGGGCAAAGAGGCATCCTGGGTGAGGAAAGCAGCCCGTGCCAAGGCCTCGAGGTAGGTGAAGCTGCTTGGGAGTAGCAACGGCAGGGTGGGAGGAGTAGGCAGTGGAGAGGATGGACACAGTGGAGGGGAGGGACGCGGTGGAGAGGGATGGACATGGTGGAGGGGA
>NW_026652339.1:165128-173186 GCF_009828535.3 Hylobates moloch
CGCGGTGGAGAGGGATGGACGTGGTGGAGGGGAGGGACGCGGTGGAGTGGAGGGATGTGGTGGAGGGGAGGAACACAGTGGAGAAGATGGATACAGTGGAGGGGAGGGATGCAGTGGAGAGAGGTGGATGCAGTAGAGAGGGATGGACGTGGTGGAGAGGATGGGTGTGGTGGAGAAGATGAGCGTGGTGGACAGGGATGGATAAGATGCTCAGCAATGGACGCAGTGGTCATCGGCGCCTTCTTGGCAGGCCACAGGGAGGACTTTAGACTACGCTAGGGCAAGGGGGAGCCACAGAAGTGTTTGGAGCAGGAACTATTTTGGCCACTTGATGGAGACTGGATGCAGTGTTGGGGCCGGAGCAGGCAAGGAGACCCATTAGGAGGCTGTTCCGGTGACCTGGTAGGACCACAAGCAAGAACAACAGTGGGGGTGGGGAGAATACCCCCAAATTGTGCCATATGCAGCTTCAGCATCTCATTCCTTGTGAATTACGAGGCCGGTCGTGGTGAGCGCTGGGGCCTCCATGGATGCTCTGGGTGATTTCTCATGGATCCTGCAACCCCGTCTCCCCTTCACAAGCCTCTCGCCAAGCCCTGCTGGCCCTGGTCCTCTGTGTTCTTACTCCTTAGGTCAGTCTCAGACATTCCCGACACTTGTGCTTCGTGGCCCTTTCTCAGCCCTGGCTGGCATCTTGCGATGTAGGGGGGAGAGAAGCCAGGAGGAGAGCAGCTCAGCCCACGAGGAGGTGCCCATGGAGGCCCAGGGGCCCCCCTGCACCCTTCCCAGTTTTAAGACCCTAGACCAGTCTCTCACTCTCCAGAGTCTTGGTTTCTCCACCTGTGAAAGAGCCACTTTTCCTTCCTGCCAGGAGCTGAAGTCAAAGGCACATCATTATTGGGACACAATGGGGAGTGGTGGGCCCAGCACTGGGACCCATGCTGGGTGTCCCAAGAGCACGGAATGTTGGCAGGGAGGGGCGGAGGCCAGGCACGGAGCTCCCTGCTGCTCTGCGGCTGCCCCACCTGCAGCCCTTCCCTTCACCCCACCCCCCAGTTTGCTCTGCTCTCGGGTGGCCAGTCACCCAGGGGTGGTATCCAGGGAGGCTCATGCAGGCCCAGCTTCACTGGCCTGGAAGGGCTAAGCTGCCTGGCCCAGGGGTGTGTCCACTTCATCCTGGGCAGGATATGGGCATCTCGCAGGTGGAATTCCATGGCGGGGCTGGAGCCAGGGGGTAACTCGGCAGGACAGAGGCCCAGCCACCAGGAAGCTCGCCTGCTGATGGCCAAGCTCAGGGCACCTTGCACCCCTGTACCTGAGGACAGGCTGCGACTGATGAGAGTGGCTTCATCCTCAGAGGGGAAGTGTCCTGGAAGGATGTGGCTGGAGGCACCCAGCCCTGCGGGAGCCCCTTTAAATGAGGGGATGCCTCGGGAAGCAGGGTGAGGGGGGCAGAAACCGGGAACTCTGGATTTCAAGACTTGGAAGAAAAGTGCTGCATTGTGCGGTGGCATCTGCTTGTGGGGACAAGTGCTCCCTGGTGAGACCTCTCCATCCCCTCCCCGCCCCCTCGCCCCACATCTCACACTCTTTCTCTCTCTCCCTGTCCTCCTATCTTGGCCTTGCACTCGGGTCGTGGGTCGTGTTTGGTCTGTGATGTCATCACTCCCCTCCCTGTGGCTGCCATTCAGAGCTGGCAGTAATGAAAAGCGCCGGATTCCCGCTCACTGGGCCCCAGCAGCACCACAGAGACATGGAGCCCTTTGCTGCAAATAATTAACTTGGTCCCATGTTGCATAACATCCTAAAAAGCTTTCCGGGGCGAGCACCCGCCAGACACTGTGAGCTCATCAATACTGCATCGCATCGGACACTACTGCTGTGTGGTTTCATTAAAAATTTAATTTGTGGTTTAAATCTGCAGTGTTCCCTTTAAAAGGATGGCGGGGGCGGGGGATGAAAAGGGAGGGACAGGCTCGGGTCTGGGGGTGGGCATTCCGAAGCAGAGGAAACCCCACGCCCCAGGGGAGGTGGGGGCGGGGCTTCCCACTGGAGCAGCGGCCACTCTCCGATTGGCTGCGCTTGGTCTGTGGCCTCTCCTGGTGCTGTAGGGAGAGTGATGGACCATTGATGGAAACTGCTTTTCTGAAGCTTAATGGTTTTCCCTTTCTTTCGGCCACCTCAGGCAGAGGGCTGTTCTTGGGAACCCAGACATGGGAGGAGGGCCAGGTGGCGGTGCAGGTGGTGGTGCAGGGCAGGAGGGCCAGGTGGTGGCGCAGGTGGCGGTGCAGGTAGTGGGGCAGGTGGCGGGGCAGGTGGCGGTGCAGATGGCAGTGCAGGTAGTGGGGCAGGTGGCGGTGCAGGTGGAGGTGCAGGTGGTGGTGCAGGGCAGGAGGGCCAGGTGGTGGTGCAGGTGGCGGTGCAGGTTGTGGTGCAGATGGTGGTGCAGGTGGCGGTGCAGGTTGTGGTGCAGGTGGTGGTGCAGGTGGTGGTGCAGGTGGTGGTGCAGGGCAGGAGGGCCAGGTGGTGGTGCAGGTGGCAGTGCAGGTGGTGTTGCAGGTGGCGGTGCAGGTTGTGGTGCAGATGGTGGTGCAGGTGGTGGTGCAGGGCAGGAGGGCCAGGTGGCGGTGCAGGTGGTAGTGCAGGTGGCGGTGCAGGTGGTGGTGCAGGTGGTGGTGCAGGGCAGGAGGGCCAGGTGGCGGTGCAGGTGGCGGTGCAGGTGGCGGTGCAGGTGGTGGTGCAGGGCAGGAGGGCCAGGTGGTGGTGCGGGTGGCAGTGTAGGTGGCAGTGCAGGTGGTGGTGCAGGTGACGGTGCAGGAGGTGTTCTCCGGAGACCCCGTCCTCTGTGCCCCTCCGGACCCAATGCCTACAGTGGTCAAGACCAGAGCTGCAGCCTCACTCCTGCCCTCCTGGCTGTGTGGCCTCAGGCAAGCTGCTTGTCCTCTCTGAGTACAGGTCACTGCCCGGAGTGTGAGTAGGGGCCTTGCCTGTCCCCAGCTCCAGGTCGCTGACAGGAGAGTGTGAGTGAAGGGCCTTGCCTGTTCTCAGCTCCAGGTCCGCACCCGCAGTGTCACTCTCACCCCCGTGTGGCTATGGAGCGGGCAGCCCTTGGTGACTGGGTAGCAGACCCTCCGGAAAGGCTGCGGTTCTGTTTCTTCGTCTAGACCTCACTCTCTTCCAGAGAGGCTTTAAGCTGGCCTTCACCATCGGTGCTGCCTGCAGACCTGTCCCTGGGATTTGGCTGTGAATGGGATTCTGTTATTTCTAGACAGGGACCTCCACTGTGTTGGGGGGGATTGCTTTCACTCCTGCTTCCAGTGATCGGGGAGGGAACGAGAGAGCTCAGGTTCTGGTCGGGGGAGGACAGAGAGGAAGGTGAGGGGAGCACGGAGGAGGAGACTCTGGGGCAACTTTGTGACGGCGCCTGCCTGGCTCTGCCTGGGGACTCTTTGGTTCCACCTGCCCTGGCCAGGCCAATTGTTTCCTGCGGAAGGCAGGGATTTGTGCATCTCCGACTATCTCCTGACAGTGTGCCAGAGTGATTAAGCTAAGCCTCCCGGGGCCAGCAGGAGAGAGGGGACAAATTGCTTTGTGAAATTGATTTGCTGCTGTTAGCATTTACAGCTTGCCCTGGGTACGCCCACAGTGTGAGGCGGCTGCGTGGGCGTCCTGCTCCCCCTTCCCTCTCCCGCGGCACACGGGCTCTCACTTGGCACCTGCACACACATCACCTGTCGTGTGTCACATAGCCAGGCCTCAGGACCTGGACTTCAGTACCACTCACCTCAGGGCACAGGTCCAAAGTGTCCCAAATGCCCATGGAGACAGAAGGCCACCCACCGCTGCAGCCTGCAGTGAGAATTGCCCCAGACACTCTTGGATAGGTGGCTTTCCCCAGGCCAGCCTGAGAGCTGGGGCCAGGAGATCTGAGAGGACACCTGGAGGCCCAGAGAGGAGGCATGAGCTAGCCCTGGGCCAGGGTCTCCCCACCTCTTTTTTTTTTATTTGTTTTGTTTTAGACTGACTCCCAATCTGTGGCCCAGGCTGGAGTTCAGTGGCGTGATCTCAGCTCACTGCAACCTCCTGCCTCAGCCTCCCGAGTAGCTGGGATGACAGGCGCATGCCACCATGCCCAGCTAATTTTTGCATTTTTAGTAGAGACTAAAAATGATTTCACCATGTTGGCCAGGCTGGTCTCGAACTCCTGACCTCAAGTGATCCGCCTGCCTCGGCCTCCCAGAGTGCTGGGATTACAGGCGTGAGCCACCGTATCCGGCCTCTCCCCACCTCTTGGGGGCCCCTTCTGCCACACCGGCTGCCCTCCACCATTCCAGGGGAAGGAGGACAAGGAGAATACTGCCCTGGTCAGCAACAGTTCTCATAGAAGCTGTGTGAACTCAGATAAGCGTCATGGACCCACACGCCTGGGTGCTGGGGCCGTTCAGAGAAGAGGCGGTGCTAGGACTGGTGGATCCTTCCAGACAGAGAAACATGGCTGAGCATCACCACCCAGGAAATAGGAAGCACTGACAGTTCCTTCCAGGTGGGTCCCACTATGCATTTCAAGAAATGCATGCTTGGTAATGGAGGCAACATGGCCTCGGTGCACCCCAGGAGATGGGAGACTCAGGCTGCGGGCGCTGGTGGGTATAGTAGCCTGCTTTCAGGCTCTCCTTGGGCACCAGCTCTGAGCAGGCTCTAGGCATGACTAGATGGTGGGAAGGGGGTCCAGGGAGCCATGAGAGGAGGAGCCTCAGCGTCTCTCCTGGACTGGAGCCAGGTCTATCGCTCAGCTGCTGTGTGACCTCAGACAAGTGACTTCACCTTTCTGGGCTGTGGTGAGGGTTACATTAGACAAATCCCACAAGGCTCTTAGAACAGAGCCGGTTGGTAGGCCAGGCACGGTGGCTCACACCTGAAATCCCAGCACTCTGGGAGGCCAAGGTAGGCAGATCACCTGAGGTCAGGAGTTCAAGACCAGCCTGGCCAATATGGTGAAACCCCCTTCTCTACAAAAATCAGCCGGGAGTGGTGGCATACACCTGTAATCTCAGCTACTCAGGAGGCTGAGGCAAGAGAATCACCTGAACCTGGGAGGCAGAGGTTGCAGTGAGCTGAGATCACGCCATTGCACTTCAGCCTGGGCAACAGAGCAAGACTCCGTCTCAAAAAAAAAAAAAAAAATTTAAATGGTGGTAAAATACACATAACATAAAATGTACCATGTTAACTGTTTTTGAGTGGAGGGTTCAGTGGCATTAAGCACATTCACATGATTGTGCAACCATCGCCACCATGTGTCCCCAGAACTCTTTTCATCCTCCCAAACTGAACTCCGTCTCCATTAAATATCAACTCCTCATTCGCCCTCCCCCAGGCCTGGGCACCCCCCCATTCTACCTCTGTTCCAGTTAAACCAGTGCCCAGGGAGACTCTGTAAGTGGAATGATAACAGTGTTTGGCCTAGGAAGCCTGGTGTAAGTGGAATGATACAGTGTTTGACCCAAGGAGACTGGTGTAGGTGGAATGATACAGTGTTTGACCCAAGGAGCTTGGTGTAAGTGGAATGATACAGTGTTCAGCTTCTACCTTTCATCTATAATGAATAATGCTGCTGTGAACACGGGTGTAGAAATAGCTCTTCAAGACCCTGCTTTTACTTCTTGTACCCAGAAGTGGAATTGCTGGATCATTACTTCCCTTTTAAAACAAATGCAGAAACTGAGGCTATATGGAAGGGCTCAGAGGTTTGCCGAGGGTCCCAGCCGCGTCAGTGGCGGAGCAGGCAGCATTTCCCCACCCCAAGTCTGTGGGTCGCTGGCACTGTGCTCTCCCTCCCCAGCGTCTGTGTGGTCTATTTTATTCCCAGGCCTTATAGAAGGCTCTCTGGAAGACGTGAGCTATGATGGATGCACCAAAGGAGGGTCATCACCGTTCCTTCTTTTTTTTTTTTTTTTTTCCTGGAGACAAAGTCTCACTCTGTCACCCAGGCTAGAGTGCAGTGGCGCGATCTCAGCTCATTGTAACCTCCGCCTCCTGGGTTCAAGTGATTCTCCTGCCTCAGCCTCCTGAGTAGCTGGGATTACAGGCACCCGCCACCACGCTCAGCTAATTTTTTGTATTTTTAGTAGAGATGGGGTTTCACCATGTTGGTCAGGCTGGTCTCGAACTTCTGACCTCAAGTGATCCACCCATCTTGTCATCCCAAAGTGCTAGAATTACAGGCATGAGCCACCGTGCCCAGCTGAGTGTCATCACCATTCTGAACTAGTTTTACTCACACTCTGACACCAAATGTGTGAGGTTTTTGTTTTTTTTTTTTCCTACATCAACCAGTTCTTCAACTTTCCAGACAGCTGGGTGGCCTACAACTCCAATTCTTACACTGACTACCTGTAGTTAGCACAGACCTCACATTTAAGGCTCAGTCCCACAAGGTTGCCCCTCCTTCAGACACCAATGACAAGTCTCAGGTTGTCACCAGTTCTTCTGGTTGACTGGCTATAAATCAGGGTTCCCATAACCCCTATCTCAGGTTCAACAGTTTACTGGAATGACTCACAGAACTCAAGAAAGTGCTTTACTTACTATTCCTGGTTTATTGTAAGGGCTACAACTCAGAAACAGCCACAAGGAAGAGATGCATAGGACAAGATATGGGGGAAGGGGCACCAAACTTCCATGCCCTCTCCAGCACCTTGACCTGTTCACCAACCCAGAAGCTCTTTGAACCCCGTGTTTAGGGGTTTTTACGGAGGCTCCATCAAATAGGCATGGTTGATTAAATCATCCACAGTTGGTGATCAACTCAATCTCCAGCCCCTCATCCCTCTCCAGAGCTCATTGAGTTGGGAGCCTTAAGAACCCTCCACCCCTAGTTGCTCTGTGTCTTCCCTCTGGCATGGTGGCTAGATCCCTAGCCACCATGAAGTGGAAGGAGGCCTCCTGCTGACCCACGGTGAACCTACTGTGGGAAAGAACCAGAAAGAATAGCTGCCGCTTAGAGCAGGTGGTATCTCAAGCCTGTGTGTTACTGCAGCAAAACCTATGGCCGCCTGGGTCCTGACCACCTGAGGGGTACAGTGTTCTCAGGGGCGCATTGCTGCTTTCACGTCCCTGAGCTTGGGGAAGTCCTGCCGAAACTTGGTTCTCCTGGAGTCTCTTTCACCTTTGAGGCAACCAGTACCTTTCCATCAACTCCCTCTTCTGCTTCAGTTAACCACAGGTAGGTTTTGCTCCTTGCAACTGACAGCCTGGGCTGATGGAGGAAGCTCTTTCAGCTGTTATCAAGCAACACCTCGAGCAGGTGAGTCTGCAGGCAGCTGGAGGCCTCCAGGGTGCTGGTGTCCGAAGCAAAGATAGGTCACTGGAAAAAGAGGTGGGGTGTGTGTGTGTGGGTGTGTCTAGAAACAGAGTGTGGTTGTGTGTCTGTGCATGTAGAAAGAGGACATGGTTGTGTGTGTGTGTGTGTGTGTATAAAGAGGATGTGGGGCCAGGTACGGTGGCCCATGCCTGTAATCCTAGCGTATAATTGGGAGGCTGAGGTGGACAGACTGCTTGAGCCCAGAAGTTCAAGACCAGCCTAGGTAACATATGGAGAGTCTGTCTCTCCAACAAAAAATAAAAAATTAGCTGTGCATGGTGATGCATGCCTATAGTCCCAGCTACTCAGGAGACTGAGGCAGGAGGATCGCTTGGGACAGGAAGGTTGAAGCTGCAGTGAGCTATGATCACGCCACTGCACTGGGCAACAGAGTAAAACTCTGTCTCAAAAAAAAAAAAAAAAGACTTGGTTTTTTGTGTGTGTGAGCGTGTGTGTGAGTGTGTAGGAAGAGGATGTGGTCATGTAAGTATGCCTGTGTGTAGTGTCTATGTGAGTGTACCTGTGTGTGTGTTTTGTGTATATGTGAGTGTGCCTCTGTGTGTATGTGTGTGTTGTGTGTGAGTGTGTGTGGTATGTATATGTGAGTGTACCTGTGTGTGTGTTGTATGTATATGTGAGTGTGCCTGTGTGTGTGTTGTGTATGTGTATGTGTTGTGTATGTGTGTTGTGTGTAT
>NW_026652339.1:173286-185886 GCF_009828535.3 Hylobates moloch
TGTGTTGTGTGTATATGTGAGTGTGTGTGTTGTGTGTATATGTGAGTGTGTGCTGGGGCAGCATCACAGGAACTCACCTGCCATAAGGCTGGGCCGCGTCACGGCTAAGGCCGCAGTTCCCCCACCGCGCCTGGGTTTGGATCCTGGCTGCTCCTGTCGCCTGCTGTGGGTCCTTGCACACATTAACCTCTGAACACCAGTGGCCATATCTGAAATATTGCGAGAACAATACTCAGGATTGCTGGGGAGCTGTAGGAATGGAATTATGCAAAGCACGGCGTGTCGCCCATAACAGACTTCCGGGCCACCGTGGTGGTGCTGACACAGGCCGGCCGGGGCGTGCACGGAGTCTGGCTTTGTCTTCTTGTCTCCCTCTGCTCCTCCCTCTTCCCCTGGCCGAGGGAGCCCGGCCTGTCCTCTTGGCCACAGTTCAGGAGGCCGTCGTCCTCAAAGGTGGGCACCAGCTATGGCTCTCAGTGTCTTCAGCTTCCAGGATTCCTGTGGTCAGGATCCAGCGTCTCTTTATTGTTTTTGAAGTGTTTTGCTGCTGGGAAGCCTCAAGCCTCTCCGCAAAGGGACATAAATAAAGGCAGGAACTTGGCCATTAGCAGGCTTCATGTGGTGTTTCCACCCGGGAGCGCCCTGGCGTGCTGCAAGCAGCCCTCACCGGCCAAGAGCAGGGTGGGAGGGGAGCCTCTGGAGCTCTCTGGTTCTGGGTTAGGTGCCTCTTACTCTCTGGGCTGCAAACAGACGGGGGTGCCTGGCAATGTGCCCCAGCCTGGGTGCCACGGGGGGAGTGGGGCAGGCCCACTTTTGGGATGGAGCATAGTGGCCGTGGCGGGGCAGGAGAGAGGCGACATCTCAGGGTGCCCTTCTCCACACCCGCCTCCATTCCCCAGCTGGAGTGGGGCTTGCACACAAGTCGTGCAGGCTAGAACCCAGAGCCCTGGGCGGAGCACCCCCTAACAGTTGCGGTTCAAATTTGGAGCCAGGTTGACCCTGGTTCAAGTCCTGTTGCTGTGTGCCGGCCATGTCCCTGGACGGGTGGCACAAGGTCTTGGTCTCCAGTGTGTAGACGAGAGACGGTGATTATCCACTCGTGGGTGCTGGGCTCAGAGTCGCTGGCACCAGCCCTGGGGGCTGCCAGACGTGCAGCCCTCGGCTCTGTCACGCCCGGAACTCGAACCTTGCAGGCAGTCAGGGGAGAGGTCTGTGTGTGGAGCTCAGAACTCAGCGAGCACCCCACGTGCCTGTAAGGCCTCACCATCTCCTACCCACCCCAGATGAGGCTCCTGCTTCCCACCCCCGGCAGGGAGTCTGATCTCATCTTAGCTCAAAGGTGGAAACTGAACGTGGGCCTGGTGGCAAAGTTCCCTGGGGGGTTCAACTTCCGCCAGGTGGAGGAGGTGGGAGGCATGGCTGGAGGCCTGGCATCAGGCTGGGTGAGTTGGACCCCGCAGGCTTGAATCCAAGAGGGCTCAGAGTGTGAGAGGGGCCCCAGGCCACGTCTTCAACAGCTGCCCACCTAGCCCTGCGCCTCTGCCTTCCTTCCTTTAAAAACCGCTACGGGCACATTTTCTTTGATTACTTTTATACTGAATAACACTATCCTTTTTAAAGCAAAAAATACATGCCCATGATAAACAACTGGAACCGGACAGATCTTTATCGAGGCCCCTCCAATGTGACCTTGTGGCTCCAAGACAATGACTTTCCATGTGTGTTTTCGAGAGATTGTGGGGAGCCGCTGAACCTGGGAGCAGTGAGGGCGCAGGTGAGAGCTGTGGCTGGGAGAGTCACGGGAGCGGCAAAGATGAAAGGGAGCGGGAGGTGGGAGGCCAATGAGAAAGCAGTGCCGGAGGCCAGGTGAGGAGCAGCAAAGGCAGGGGTTTCCTTGAGGATACCTGAGAGCCATGCAAGGGTGGGGAGGTCTGGGGGGAGCTGTGGGCTGGCCTTGAGTTTGAGATTGACGCCCAGGCTGAGAGCGTGGTAACCCCTGCATCGTGGGTCTGCTCGAGCTGTGCACTCCCCAGGAGCAAGAGCAAAGAGGCCAGAGGGAGGGGGGCAGAACAGGCCAGCAAGGAAGCCCCACAGAACAGGACACATGTTCCCTGGCCCTCCCCAGGCAGCACTAAGAGGGAAGAGAAGCTCTGCCCCCTCCTGCCCCCTCCTGCCCCCTCCTGCTCTCCTCCATGGAGTCAGGGGGCCCCAGGTGGCTGTGGGCAGCCCATTCAGGGATCTGAGCCCCAGAGCCTGCATGCCGGGGTGAGCAGAGCCAGCTTGACCGCAGCCACACTGACCCTGCCACCTTCCCAGAGGTCTGAGGACGCCGCCACTCCCTTCCTGCCAGCAGGTTGTAATTGGGTTTCACACGGGGCCCTCTGGCGCTGACCTACATGTCCCAGTCCCTGCCTCCTCGGTCTCTGAGTGTGTGCCCCTGATGGTTCTGTAACCTCTGGGCATGGGCCTCCTTCCCTCCCCGCCTCATCAACTGTTCTGATTCCACCAAGCAAGGTCAGGCTGGCAAGGAAGGAATTGGAGCTGCAGTCTGGGCGCCAGGCACAGAGTGTGCTTCCCAGGGGCTGCCTGTGGGGAGGCTCCCGATCTGCCCACTCCCAAAATAAGAAGGGGCGCCCAGAGAGGAGGAGATTCTGGATGGGTGGTCAGCAGGTGCCGGCTGCCATCCCCAGGAGAGTCATAGCTTGTGAGGACGTTGACCCTGGTAGGACCCGCCTCTCTGAAGCTGTCTCAGGGGTGAGTGAGGAGGAACAGGGGTCTCTGGGGACTGAGCCCTCATCTCCAGTGCAAAATGCAGAGGCATGAGAGGGAATCAAATGAAACAGTGTGTGTCGATCAGAAGGCCTGGTGCCAAATGGGAATGTCCCCCTGCCTGTCCATCTCCCTCCCTCCCCCAACTCCTTATCTGCAGACGGAGGGACTGGATATCCTGGCAGAGCATCTTCTGTGACGCGTAACCTCCCAGGAGATGCATGTTCTGGGGTTCCCCACTTACAGTCGAGAATAGAGAGGCTAAGAAGGGTGAAGGGACTGCCTCCAGGTCCCAAGGCTGTTCCAAGTGGCCCAGGACTCAGCTTTGGTCCTCCTGCCCTTAGCACCCTTGGTCATCACCTCCACTGGGTGTGCAGGAGGCTCCTGCTGTAGGTGCCCAGATGTTCAGCAGCTTTGTACTTAGAAATTTCGAGGGGGCAGCCGGGCGCAGTGGCTCACGCCTGTAATCCCAGCACTTTGGGAGGCCGAGGCGGGTGGATCACGAGGTCAGGAGGAGATCGAGACCATCCTGGCTAACACAGTGAAACCCCGTCTCTACTAAAAATACAAAAAATTAGCTGGGCGTGGTGGCGGGCGCCTGTAGTCCCAGCTACTCGGGAGGCTGAGGCAGGTGAATGGCGTGAACCCGGGAGGCGGAGCTTGCAGTGAGCCCAGATCATGCCACTGCACTCCAGCCTGGGCGACAGAGTAAGACTACCTCTCAAAACAAACAAACAAAAACCCCAGAAATTTCTAGGGGGCAGAGGGTGTTCTAACCTTGTCCCACAGCAGGTCTTCACCCTGGCGCCTTCACCAGACACCCGCCGTGGCTCTCGGCTCAGCAGGTAGCTGAGTGTGTTCTCTTTGGGTTCTGACAGGTTCCAGCTTGTTTTTTGAGACCTTGTCAGCGTGGGGCCTGCCAGGAGGCAGGTGCTTGTCTTTAATGGGATGCCTTATCCTGGGCTCCACAGGCTGCACGGGGCCTTGTTCAGGTGACTCCTACATGCCAAGGCCTCCCTAGAGGAGGAGCCTCAAAAGGATTAGCAGGGGGTGCAGATGACTTTGTTTTTAAAATGAGGCCAAAGCTTTCACCACATCTCAGAGTGACCTGAACGTGGAGGTTTGGCTGGAACCAGGCAGGTACCATCCACTGCGGCTCCCGCCCCTCCTGCTCGGAATCCCCCACTGCCCTTCCCCAGGCCCTGGTCTCTGATTTCAGACTCGCCTCTGCTCTGTTTCACGTCTCCTGCAAGCAGACAAGCATGAAGCCTGCCCTCCGAGGCTGCATGAATAATAGAACTGAAATCATCTCTAGTTAAAAATAGATATTCTTCTTAATAAATATTTTACATACTGTCTTTAGGATGTACAGGTCCCCTGGCTGAAGAGTTAAAGCAAACCCTGTTATCGAACCCAAAAGATGTAGGAAAGGCTCTGCCCGCGTGTTCCTGCGCCACGGCTCTTGCCTCAAAGCCACCCACTCTGCGGTGACGTCCGATGCAGACAGCGCACACACAGGTAACGTCGGAACTCATAGCCAGGAGCGGCTTGGGAATTCTTGGGTGTATTAGTCACCTATGAATTTTATGGAGGCAAATCAATTATAAAGTGCCCCTTGGTTAGTGAGGTTTGGAGTTCAGAAAAGCCAAAAGCAGGTTCTTACGTTGTTGCTGCAAGGCAAGGCCTTCGCCGTGAATGGAAGCTGGGGTGTCTGGGGGAAGCTGTGTGGAGGAAGAGAAAATTCTGGGCAGAAGCAGTTGGAGTTTAAAGTGCTGGCCCATTTCTGAAAACTTTGCAAACTTTGCAAAAACTGTGGATCGGACGTCACTGCAGAGTGGGTGGCTTTGAGGCAAACATAGAGCAATCTTGAAGGTCTCTATTAATGAAGGCATGGCATGGTCTGGATGCAGCAAATGCATTTGAATGATCTGCAGGAAGGCCTCGTAGCCTTGCTCCCCACATCCATGCACTTCCCCAGGAAGACAGGGGCAGCTAGGAAATGCTGGGGCCTGCCCAGTGTGCAGACCACTTCCAAGTGATCCCACACTGCATGGCCCAAGGCAAAGGCTGGAGCGTCCTTGTTTAACAGGAAAGGAAAGTGGATACTGGAAGGGCAGAGTGTGCTGGGGTTGGAACAGACAAGCCAAGTGAGGCTGGACGGCCCACATCTCACTCCCTCTGCCCCACGCCTCAGCTGGTCTGCCTATGTGGTATTCTTGAACTGAATGAAGAGACCCTTCTCTGTCAGGGCCACCTGTCCCACGGAGGGGCTCTTGTCTTCCTTGTGTTCAACATACCTTGAGGACATTTTGCTTTAGCACCCAGCACCCTGGATAGCATGTAGGGGTCCAGGTGTGTCTCTGCTCCAGACAGTGAATCCTTGAGCACCTGGCTTAGAGCTGGGCCCCTGGTACATGTTGTTACATGGATGGGCGCGTAGGTGGATGGGTGGGTGGGTGGGTAGGGGGAGGGTAGGTGGGTGATATGGTTTGGCTTTGTGTTCCCACCCAAATGTCATCTTGAATTGTAATCCCCATAATCCCCACGTGTGAAGGGAGGGACCTGGTGGGAGGTGATTGGATTATGGGGGTGTGAGGGATGGGTGGATAGATGGAGGGATGGAGGGGTGGATGGATGAATAGGTGTGTATGGATAAGTGGATGGAGGGATGGGTGGATGGGTGGATGGAGGGATGGGTGGAGGGGTAGAGGGGTGGATGGATGGATGGATGGGAGCATGTATGGATAAGTGGATGGAAGGATGGGTGGATAGGTGGATGGAGGGATGGGTGGATGGGTGGATACTTGGATGGAGGGATGGCGGATAGGTGGATGGATGGATAGAGGGAGGGGTGGGTGGATGATGGAGAGAGGGATGAGTGGATGGATGGATGAGTGGATGAACAGATGTGTGGATAAAGAGATGGGTGAATGGGTGGATGGAGGGATGGGTGGGTGGGTGGATGTGTGGATGGAGGATGGTGGATAGGTAGATGGATGGAGGGAGGGGTGGATGGATGATGGAGAGAGGGATGAGTGGATGGATGAATGAGTGGATGAATAGATGGGTGGATAAAGGGATGGGTGAATGGGTGGATGGAGGGATGGGTGGATGGGTAGATGGAAGGATGGATGGAGGGGTGGAGGGGTGGGTGGATGGATGGATGGGTGTGTGTATGGATAAGTGGATGGAGGGATGGGTGGATAGGTGGATGGAGGGATGGGTGGATGGGTAGATAGACAGGTGAATGGATTGAGGGATGGGTGGATGATGGATGGTAGATGGATGGGTGGGTAGGTGGATCCATGGATGGATGCATAGAGGAAAAAAGGCACATTGTATCAGACTCCAAAGGGAGAATGAATTGCAGCATAAAATGGGAGCCCAGGACCTCTCTTATTTCAGAGCTCATTGTGTAGATGGGAACAGGGTTTAACCCTTCCCTCTCCCACTGCCCTCTGTCAGCTGCTTCCCAGTTCCTAAATTATTGGCTCTGAAAAGTGGGGGCTGGGGGAGCGGGGGAAAGAGTGGAGATGCTGAGCCTTTCCCATATGTCCAGCTTCCAGAGGCTTCCAGGACAGACTGTGGCACCATGGTTAGCAGCTAGGAGCAGGTTAGGGCATTATGGTACCTCCCCAAACAAAGCAGGGTGCTCCAGCATCAGGCAGTCAGGACCCCATCTGCGCAGTGAGTGTCTGGTCAGCACCCACTCAGGCCAGGCTGTGTGGCAAATACAAAAGAAGTTAAAAAATAAAAATAAAGACATTCCATTATTTCAATAGACAGGATTTTTAAAAGATGTGTCACTGGATGTACACTTGCTTTACATTTTTGGCTATGGAAGACGTAAGGGGAAAAAAGTCATGAAATGTTTTCATTTCTCTGTGATTGAGCAAACTCTTAAAATATTAAACTATTGCTTAATAATTGATTAAAACTAATCTCTGTGGGAGCCAACCACCCATTTCGTAGGATCTCTTTAAACTTTTAGGGGCTTTTAGCTCCCCCTGGCCGCCTAACCTTTCTCTTGTCTGATTCATTCCGGGCTGGGCAGACGTTTGGTCTCTTGTGGATTGATGATGTCAGGATGCTTCTTCTGGGCTGTGGGATGGCTGATGAGGCTGAATTCTGAACAAGGAACATCCTAGGGACACAGTGTCTGGAGAGGCAGTGAGGGAATAGGAAAGAAATGTCTGTGAATAATTGTACTGCAGCTTCTAAAACTCGGAAGGGGAGTCAGAGAGAACAGCCCTGTGGCCTTTAGAGCCACTTAAGTTGTCTGTGACTTGAGTTTTTCCACACAATGACAATGATGCCTGCCTCTCCATTTTCCCAGGAACGCTAAAACCATCAAGCAAAGTGGTTTAGAATGTGGGCGCAGGCATCCGAGTGTCTGGCTTCAAAACTTCCCCAGCAAGTTACCGAATGTGTGTGACCTTGGACGTGCTTTTTATTTTCTCTATACCTCAGCTCCTTATCAATAAAATGAGGATAATAATATTAATAGAAACCCTCTTCTGTGCAGATGAGGTGAGGCAGTGCATGTAAAGTTCTTAGCACTGGCCAGGGCTGGGGAAAGGCAGGGCTCACTATGCGTTTACTATGCTTATTAAGAGCTCAAAGGCTGGGCAAGGTAGCTCACGCCTGTAATCCCAGCACTTTGGGAGGCTGAGGCAGGCGGATCACCTGAGGTTGGGAGTTCAAGACCAGCCTGGCCAACATGCAGAAGCCCTGTCTCTACTAAAAATACAAAAAATTAGCATGGTTGGGTGGTGCATGCCTGAAATCCCAGCTACTCGGGAGGCTGACACAGGAGACTCGCTTGAACCCAGGAAGCAGAGGTTGCGGTGAGCCCAGATCACGCCATTGCACTCCAGCCTGGGCAACAAAAGTGAAACTCTGTCTCAAAAAAAAAAAAAAAAAGAAAAGAAAAAAAAGAAAGAAAAAAAGCCCAAAGGAGACTCTGAATTTTAAAACAACTACTTTGAGGCCAGGCACGGTGGTTCATGCCTGTAATCCCAGCACTTTGGGAGGCCAAGGCAGGAGGATCACTTGGGCCCAAGAGTTCGAGACCAGCCTAGACAACATGGTGAGACCCCACCTCTACAAAAAATGTAAAAATTAACTGGGTGTGGTGGAACATGCCTGTAGCCCCAGCTACTCAGGAGGCTGAGGTGGGAGGATCGCTTGAGCCAGCGAGTTCGAAGCTGCAGTGAGCCATGATCATATCACTGCACTCCAGCCTGGTGACAGAGGGAGACCCTGTCTTGAAAAAATAAATAAAACAAAAACAACTACTTTGAAAAAGGGATCATTAGGTGAACAACTGAAGCCTCTGAAACTAAACAGTCTCAGCCAGGTGTGGTGGCTCACACCTGTAATCCCAGCACTTTGGGAGGCTGAGGTGGGTGGATCACCTGAAGTCAGGAGTTTAAGACCAGCCTGGCCAACATGGCGAAACCCTGTCTCTACTAAAAATATAAAAATTAGCCAGGTGTGGTTGTGCGTGCCTGTAATCCCAGCTACCTGAGAGGCTGAGGAAGGAGAATCGCTTGAACCCGGGAGGCAGAGGTTACAGTGAGCCAAGATGGCACCACTGCACTCCAGCCTGGGCAACAGGAGCAAAACTCCGTCTCAAAAAAAGAAAAGAAAAGAAGCAGTCTCAAAGAAATGTTTGTACACTTGTGTTGATAGCAGCACTATTCCCAACAGCCAAAATGTGGAAACAACCCAGATGTCCATGGGCACATGAATGGGTAAAGCAATGTGGTGTGTACGTACAACGGGGTATTATTTAGCCCTGAAAAAGGAAGAAAATTCAGAGGTCGGGTGCAGTGGCTCACAACTGTACCTATAATCCCAGAACTTTGGGAGGCTGAGGCAGGAGGATTGCTTGAGCCCAGGAGTTCAAGACCAGCCTGGGCAACATGGTGGGATCCTGTCTCCACACAAAAAAACAAAAACAATCAGCCAGGCATGGTGGCACATGCCTGTGGTTCCAGCTACTTGAGAGGCTGAGGTGGGAGGATTGGTTGAACCCAGGAGTTGAGGCTGCAGTGAGCTGTGATCACACCACTGAACTCCAGCCTGGGCAAGAGAGCAGGAAACCGCCTCCTCCAGCATACACAAAGGAAGGAAATTCTGACCCATGCTACAACATGGATGAATCTTAAGACATGCTAAGTGAAATATGCCAGTCACTGGCCGGGGGTGGTGGCTCACACCTGTAATCCCAGCACTCTGGGAGGCTGAGGCAGGCAGATCACTTGAGGTCGGGATTTCGAGACCAGCCTGGGCAACATGGTGAAACCCTGTCTCTACCAAAAAATACAAAAAAAAAAACAAAAAAAAAACAACAATTAGCCAGGTGTGGTAGCACATGCCTGTAGTCCCAGCTACTCAGGAGGCTGAGGCATGAGAATCACTTGAACCCTGGAGGCGGAGGCAACAGTGAACTGAGATTGTGCCACTGCACTCCAGCCTGGGCAACACAGACCCTGTCTGAAATAAATAAATAAGCCGGTCACAAAGGGGCAAATACTGTATAATTCCACATCTATGAGGTATTTATTTTATTATTATTATTTTTGAGATGGAGTCTCTCTCTGTCGCCCAGGCTAGAGTGCAGTGGTGCAATCTTGGCTCACTGCAATCTCTGCCTCCCGGGTTCAAGCGGTTCTCCTGCCTTAGCCTCCTGAGTAGCTGGGATTACAGTAGCCCGCCACCACACCCAGCTAATTTTTGTATTTTTAGTAAAGACAGGGTTTCACCACATTGGCCAGGCTGGTCTTGAACTCCTGATCTCAGGTGATCCACCCGCCTTGGCTTCCCAAAGTGCTGGGATTACAGGCATGAGCCACCATGCCGGCCCTATGATGTATTTAGAGCAGCCAGAAAAATAGAGATAGAAAGTGGAATGGAGGTTGCCAGGGCTGGGGAGGGGAATGTGGAGTTGTCATTTAATGGGTGTAGTTTCAGTTTTGTAAGATGAAAAGAGTTCTGGAAATGAATGGTGGTGATGGTTGCATAACAACGTAAATTAACTTCATGCCACTGAACTGTGCACTCAAAAATGGTAATGATGATAATTTTATGTGTAACTTACCACAATTAAAAGTAATAAAAGGATGGGTGCGGTAGCTCACGCCTGTGATCCCAGCACTTTGGGAGGCCGAGGTGGATGGATCACTTGAGGTCAGGAGTTTGAGACCAGCCTGGCCAACATGACAAAACCCCGTCTCTACTAAAAATACAAAAACTAGCCAGGCGTGGTGGTGGGTGCCTGAAATCCCAGCTACTTGAGAGCCTGAGGCAGGAGACTCGCTTGAACCTGAGAGGCAGAGATTGCAGTGAGCCGAGATCGTGCCACTGCACTCCAGCCTCGGCAACAGAGTGAGACTCAGTCATCCTGGGCCTTGCACAGATGAGGTGGGGCCTTTGAGAGCTCAGCGGGGACCACCATGCCCCCTCCCCACCTGCCCCGAGACATCCTCAGACCAGCCTCGAAGGCCCACAGCTGGATTGGCCAGCCTCACCTTTGCATGCTGTCGGCGGGGGTGGAAATGGATCCAGCCTCCTTGAAGGTGCCAGTCAGGAAGATGTCCAGGAAACCTTAAACATGAGTGAAGGCAAGAGCTCCTGAGTGGTGAGTTGGGATCTGAACACAGCCCCACCTGGTTCTAGCACAGCCCTGGTCCTCATTCTTCTTGGTCCAGCTAGGCACCGTGGGATACATCATCCTAAGAAAGGGGAATAAAACCAGAGAGGGTAGAATCAGGGCCTGGATCCATCCTGATTAATCTCCCATCCAGAGAATACAAAAGGCAATGCCAGGAAGATGTTCCAAGGTCAAATGAACCATCTATGAACTCACGCTTCCTTCTACGGAGCCTGTGGCTTACAAAGCACTTTGGCTGGGCGTATCTCTTCTACTTCCCTGGAGCCGCCCTGACCTGGGGAACACTGCCCTCGTTTCCCTCTCTCTACAGACTTCTCCACTTAAAATGGCCAAGCCAGGGGCAGCCTTTTCTGGGGGTTCTGGAGTATTCCTGGAGGAGACCAAGGCTGGGGGTGGGTCGATGGTGGAGGTGCAGGGTGCCCTGAACTGGGAGTCACACTGTAGGCTCCACAGCAGCCAGAAGTGGGCTCAAAATACAATAAGAATAAATGAAACTCAGGCTTCCTTTCTCTCTCTGTCTCTCCTTTTTTGAGACAGCCCCTTGCTCTGTTGCCCAGGCTGGAGTGCAGTGGCACAATCTTGGCTTGCTGCGGCCTTGACCTCCCGTACTCAAGCGATCCTCCCACCCCAGCCTCCTGAGTAGCCGGAACCACAGGCACGTGCCGCCACGCCTTGCTATTTTTTTTTTTCTATTTTTTTATAGAGACGG
The DNA here is from genome assembly GCF_009828535.3 of Hylobates moloch. Classification (NCBI taxonomy): domain Eukaryota; kingdom Metazoa; phylum Chordata; class Mammalia; order Primates; family Hylobatidae; genus Hylobates; species Hylobates moloch. The sequence continues at coordinate 184,443 of NW_026652339.1, forward strand.
GGGTCTCACTATGTTGCCCAGGCTGGTCTTGAACTCCTGGCCTCAACCTATCCTCCTGCCTTGGCATCCCAAAGTGCTGTGACGTGAGCCACACTGCGCTTGGCAGCCTTCCTTTTTTTCTTTCCTCTTTTTATCAAACCAATACAGGCAGGTGATTTTTTTTTTAAGTCAGATTTTTGAAAAACCTAACAGTACAAAGAGGTTTATAAAGAAAAGGATTCCCTCCGGCTCCGCCTTTCTCATCCCCCAAGGTAACCTCTTTTGACGGTTTCCATTTTCAGTGATTATGATGGTCACCTCCTTGTGTCCAAATAATATGGCTATTGTGCTGTTGCTTGATTTATGAACCTTAGAAATGGTCCACCGATTTCCTGCTGTGATCGATGAGGACTCAGCTCATCGGCACTGCCACTCCCAGCCCCAGTTCAGTTTCCGAGTCTACCTCTAGCTCTTCTGCTGCTTACTTGCTAACTTGGAATTCCATCTGAGACTTAGCCTGAGGCCGTCACCTGTGGGCAGCGTCTGCTCTCCTCTTTGGGGATGGAGGGTACCACCCTTCCTGGACCCTCCCTTGGTTTCCTCATCTCATGTCTGCTTTTCTCTGCCAAAGTTGGAAGTTCTTTCATCCTGCTCTGCAAGGCAGCTGCCTCCATGCCTGGTGGGCAGAGCGGGTCTTTCCACTCCACAGCGTGCACCACAGTGTTCGCCGCGGGTCCTGCACAGCCAGGCGTGCCCTCCCCATGTCCCCAGCTGCGCACTGGGCACGCCCAAGTCCCACTGGCCTGGACCCTTTCTGATGCGCCACTGCCACAGAGGGTCCAAACCACTTCTGGCTTTAGATGGCTTTCTGCTTGGGCCACGCCTTTCTCATGCGCACCCCCCTTTTTGGAGAGAGGCAGCTGTGGCCCTAACGTGCCCCTGCGCCGCCCTGACTTTAGGTCCTGGACTCTGTCCGAGCTTCTCCTCAAAGCTCACACCAGCGTCTTCATATCTGGACCAAAACTTTCTGGCGCAGACTTTTGTTGTTTCTGGGTTTCTAATGGCTTTTTTTTTTTGCCGCTGCCCCTTGGGTTGTGCCCTGGAGTCCTGTCACCTCATGTACTTCGGCCTTCGGGTTCAGGCTGAGGTTCCTGTTGGACTGGGGGTGACTTTTGTCTGCCCACGTGGGTGGCAAGTGAGGAGAAGCATGGGGTTGGCTCTGGCCAGAGCCGAGATCTTCAGGGCAGTGCCCAAGCCCTGGGTGCAGGGGCCGCCCATGCCACCAACTTGACACCTCCACTTCCAGAGGGGGAAGCTGGTCTGAGTTTTATGGCCGCTGTCTATCAAACCTGGACCCACAGAGCCAAGACCCTGTGCTGCACCCACTGCGCCCTCAGCTGTCCAGAGGCCCAGCCCCTCCCTACACCGTGTTCTCCATGGCCCAGAAAGCGCTTATGCACATGCT